>NW_026863558.1:0-28252 GCF_026571515.1 Ruditapes philippinarum
GAATTTCCTACGGTACCGTCCATACGGACCATCTGTATACACTTTACCATCCACGATAAGTTTTGTTATATTTGATATATGCTTCTTTTTTGCCTCTCGAGCCCTTTTCATAATTGGAACAAGTAATTTCCTTTGTGAAACAACTTCCGGCGGATATTGATCATGCATGAATAGTCCAGATTCTCTAGGATTGACATTATCTTTGAATGATTTACGTAGTTTTTTTGTCTTAAGGTTGTTGAAAGTAACTAATACATTTTTTGGCTTATTTTGTCTTCGAACGCCAATTCGTCTAGCACTCTCTATTTCTAGTGTTGCCAAACTTTCCTCGGGGATCTTCAAATCGTCCTGAAAGTATTTTTTGACATTTCCAAGTGTCTGTTCGGCTGTTTCATCCTTTGATTCTTTGATCCCACCAATGATCAAATTACACATCATAGACTTAGCTTGGATATCAATAATAGTCTCTTTTAATTTCTTATTTTCAGACTGTAAAATTGATACGCTGCTCTTTTGTTTTTTATCCAAATTAAAATCATGTAATTCCACCATGTCCTCCACGGAACTTAATTTATCCTCACTTTTAGCCACTCTTTTTATCTAAATCAGACCATAACTTATTGAGTTTATCATCCAGTTTTGTAACCTTTCCTCCACCGATTCTAATTTATTGAGTCTAGTGTTCATTTCCTCAAATTTTCCACTAATGAATTTCATCAATTCCTCATTTGTTACTTGTTTTATGCGTTGAAACTCATATGGAGATGTCGCTCCGACATTTTGTGTACATTCTTGCGTAAAATTCGTTGGCATAACAGACACAGGCGTTCGACACTGATTACTGTACGGTAGTTGTACATATTGCTGAGGGTTATAGTTCATCCCGTTATTGCCTTTAATCTGATCCATAGTATAACAATCCGTATTGTTAGAATATATCTGATCATTCACCGAAATGTTTAGTAACTGTAAATATGTACTATTCCCTTGTGAGCGATTTTCAGCTGTTAGTGTACTGGACAAAACCGTGTCGTCACAAGTTTTGACCTCTAACCTTCTAGAGTCTTTTGTTCCCCTATCTGTTTTTGGCGTTTCCCCTTTACTGCTATTTTTCCTTTTTCTTTCCCGTTTAGGTCCCATATCCTTTAAAATCCGTTAAAATGGAACATGATGCAAATGTTTATGTAAAAATCCTGTATATATTCCGAACGTAACGATATAAATTTTCACTTTTTGTAAGAGCTAAACACAAACGACCGCCAATCTTTAAACTTGACCTTGACCTTTTTGATAATACATGTATATACCTTTCTAATGACCGATAATCGGATTAGTATCGGAACGCGCCGGTGTTAATCCAATTACGTGTCACTGAATAAACACATACATGTATGAATTTAACGGCACGCGCCGGTGTTTATCCTATCATGTGTCACGGATTAAACACATACATGTTAAACAAGCATACGGGAGATGTATGATGATAACTTATTTGTCATTTTCATTTTTTGTGGTCAAAATATGTTTGCAAGTGATTAAATGTGTATCAAAAATAAATCCTTTATTATTTAATAATTTTATTGGATACAGTTTGAAGCACACTCATTCTAATTTTCACTGTTGCAAAAAGGAAATTTTAATTGTTTTAGTAGTGAGTCATATATATTTTTGTAAATATCTGACAGACCAAGTCAGTCAATAAATTTATCTTCAACTATATCATTTACCTAAAATTACTGATAGTATTTTTTTATTTTGATAAATATGGGGTCAGCTTCCGTTAATTATTACGCAGTCAATAATTACATTTCCGTAAACTATTACACACAATTCAATATTTCATTTAGTATAAACGTTCATTGCCAATATAACATTATCATGTCTTACAAAACAATAAACTGAAAAATGAAACATTACTAACCAGTGTTGCAGGTTCTGTGTTGCACCTTCTCACAAATGTCACATGTGACGGCATGTTGTAAAGGACGAACAGTATCCTCGCACGCAATACACAAAACGGACATTATCATTTAATGAATTATCATTTAATAAAGTAATATGATTATGAGAAATAAACACACAAAAAAGTCTGTAATACTATTCCTTCACTATTTATGAGGCAATATAATAGGAAACACGCTTAATTTTAATAAAACTGAATTGATGTAGAAAATACGCGTTTTTATGTATAAGAGCATGAAAACTGCACGTCACGGGTAAAAAACGTTTGTAAGGATATATTAGGGATGCCAGAAGCAGACACATACCTGATTGAACGTGCGCAGAGAATCGGGAAAAAAGGAAGTAAACCCCGTCCGATCCTCGTGTCGTACCATTACTTTGCGGAACGTGAAGCTGTGAGGCTTAAATCTTACGATAAAAGCGGGGAATTGAGAGCCGCCGGCGTCGGAATTGGGATACAGCTACCGAAAGCTATCAGGGATGCGAGAAAACCATTGTATGACGTCATGGAAAATGCAAAAAAGGCTGGAAAGACGGTAAGATTCGTTGGCAAGAACCTATTCATTAACGGCAAGCTATATAAACCCGAGGGCATGGAACATTAGAGGTGTCCAGAAGAGGCTGAATTAACAATTTTATCGTGGAATATCAATAGACTCTTAAGAAAAATCACAGATCCTGACTTTTTGTGTTACATTGAAAACTTTGACGTTGTTTGTTTAAGTGAAACTTGGATATCTAATCAAAATATTTGTAATATTGATATTCGTGGTTTCTGTAGTTTTCATATGTCTGGAAATAAGTCAAAGGGTACATCAAAAGGACGATTTAGTGGAGGTATTACTATTTATTTTAAAGAAAAATTTAAGCGTTATATTAGTGTTGTAGAGCAAAACCAACATGGAATATGTTGGTTAAAACTTTCTGCTAAATTGTTTTCTGATAACCGTGATGTATATATATGCCATACTTATTTTCCACCTAGTAGCTCTAAATTAGTGAGAACTTCTGATTTTTGATTTCTTTGATCAGCTAGAACTTGACATTTTGATATATAATAACCTAGGAAAAATATATGTCACAGGTGACCTGAATAGCAGAGTTGCTGATGCTGAAGATTTTATTACTTATGATAAATATTTAGATCAAAATACCGATTTTTTAAATATTAATCCAAATATCTCTATACGTGTGAACAAAGATAAGGTCATAGATCATAACGGCAAGCGATTAATCGATTTATGTAAGTCCACGGGTTTTTTAATAGCTAACGGTCGCGTTTTTAATGAACCTGGCGATTACACTTTTTGTTCCGGTCAAGGCTTAAGCACTGTTGATTACCTTTTATTGAACTATGCCGATTTCGAAAATATAACATTCTTCGAAATAGCAGAGTTCAATGAATTCTCGGATCATGCTCCAATTTTGTTTACTCTTGCACGGATTGCTAGCGATCCAATAGATTGCGAAACAGTTTCGAATACAAATACGGAATATCAGAGCGGAAAAATTATTTGGGACAATGAAAAGATTATCTCGTTCACATCGCATGTCATTAACAATCGTGACGTCATAAATAATTTAGCAGACGACATTTCATTTTCACCGATTGACATCGTAGTTGACGGGTTTACAAATTTACTAAATGACTGTACACGCGCGACATTCGGAAAACCTTCCGAAACTCGTACCAATAAACCTAGGAAATATTGTAATAAAAAAAAAGAATGGTTCGATGAAAACTGCCAATTGTCAAAATTGAATTTTAAATCAGCAAGAAATATTTTTAATAGAGATAAAAATGACGCTAACCGATCTAGATTTATTCAAGCGAGAACATCTTATAATAGGGCGAAAAAAAAGGCACGGCGTAAATATAAATTGAAAGAAGGACATAACATAAGTAATTTAGCTAAATCACAACCGAAATCTTTTTGGAAAAAGATAAAAAAATATACGAAAAATAAATCGCAGAAGGCAGATAATTTAAATATAAGTAGTTTATTTGATCATTTTAAAACAATGTTTGGGAGCGATCAAATGCAAAACGAAAATAGGGATCCTGTTTTGAATATCGGACAAATAGATAACGATTTAGACCTGCCATTCACTGAGTCTGAAATAAAATCAGCGATTTTCTCGCAAAATAATGACAAAAGTCCAGGCTTAGACAACTTAACAAGTGAAATATTCAAACACAGTTATGAGCATATTTCACATTTTCTCATTAAACTTTACAATAGAATGTTAAATAATGGCGAATATCCTACTTCTTGGGGAAATGGTAATATTACGCCAGTTTACAAAAAAGGGGAGATAAACGAGGCAAAAAAATATCGTGGTATAACTTTGATTAACGTCCTTGCTAAAATATATTCTCAATTGCTATTAAATCGATTAACAAAATGGTCAAATAAATATGAAAAACTTGACGATAAACAATTTGGTTTTCAAAAAGGGAAATCAATTATAGATTGTATTTTTATTTTGCACTCAATAATAAACAAAGTGCTGGACTCAGGGCAAAAACTTTATTGTGTATTTATCGATTACATGCAATGTTTCGACAAAATAGATAGGGCATTTCTTTTTAACAAGTTACTGGCAGAAAACGTTAGTGGAAAATTTGTACAGGCTCTAAGATCAATGTATACGGTTGTTAGGTCATGCGTGCGGTTTAACTCCCAGATGTCTGATTTTTTCAGCTCTGATATAGGCTTGAAGCAAGGGGACCCCAGTTCCCCTCTGCTGTACATGTTTTTCGTAAATGACATTTCTCAAAACATAAACACAAACATCGATGACATTTTTACTGTGAATGAACTACAATATTTTCTGTTACTATATGCCGACGATCAAGCACTATTCGCCAAATCTCCGACCAGCCTTCAATCAATGATAGATGATCTAGTGAACTATTGCGGACGGTGGGGGTTGGAAATAAATATTTCCAAAACAAAAGCAATGGTTTTTGAAAAAGGTCGCGCTACTCATCAAAACTTCCATATCAATGGTACGCCAATCGAGACAGTCACATCTTTTAAATACTTGGGCATTAATTTGTTTAAAAATGGTAATTGGTACCGTACGCAAAAATGTATAGCAGAGCATGCTTCTAGGTCCCTATACGGTTTAATATCTATTTTAAATAACATTGAATTACCTGTGAAACAGATCCTTCAATTATTTGATAGTCTCGTTGGTTCGATCCTCCATTTTGGTTCGGAAGTATGGGGAATGCACGGAAGCAACAGACGTGGAATTAGTTCACACAAAATTTTTACGTCGAATCTTATGCGTTAAACGTTCCACAAATTTATCCGCTCTCTACGGTGAGCTAGGGCGCATGCCACTCTTGGTTTACAGAAAAATCAACATAATAAAGTACTGGGTGAAAATTTTAAAACTTCCAGATAACTCATTGGTTAAAAAAACGTACATTTTTCTTAAGTCAGATGTTGAAAACGGGGTAGATTATAGAGGAAAAATTGGGCCGGCCAAGTAAAAAGTATACTGGAAACACATGGATTAAGTTACATTTGGGACCAACAAGAATTTGTTGATATTCCATTCCAAATGATTAAGCAACGTATCTTTGACGCGTACTTACAACGCTGGTATAGCGATATAAATAATTCCACGCGTTTAGAGTCTTACTGCATATTCAAACATAGTTTTAAAGTCGAATCATATTTAAATTGTTCTTTAGAGTCAAAATACAAAATAGCCCTCTCAAAATTTAGAACCTCCTCCCACAACTTGTTTATCGAAACAGGTCGCTATGACAACACGCTGCGTGAACGACGTATTTGTAAATCGTGCACAATGAATGTAGTGGAAAATGAGTTCCATTTTTTACTTGCCTGTCCTAATTACCGCGAACTCCGAAAAAAATATCTTAAACCATATTTCTGCCGATGGCCAACAATAAATAAGTTTGAACTTCTAATGAATTCTAAATCAAAAAAATCTATTTCCCAACTAGCAAAATTCGTTTTCTTTGCAGATAAAATCCGCGTTTCGTAGACACCTGAAGAAAATATCTCACAAAAAATTGTATTTGTTTCAAGACTTTGTAAAATATCTAACACAAAATTATATTTGTTAAAACAATTTGTATGCTGTTTTCTCTTTTGGATATGTTTTCATTTGCCAATGTATATATTTGTATGTGCTATAAGCATTGTAAAATGTTTAATGCAATAAAGATATTGAATTGAATTGTATATCTTCACAAGTTTGAGTAAATGATATGAATAAAAAATGTGTGAAAGTAATTAGCAAAGACTTTCTATAACATCAAAGATTATTTGTTACGCACGATGTTATATATCTAAAAAATGATTGTTACTTAATGTGCTAATGACGTAATTAGAAATTAGCACCATTACATTAAACCACGGGACTTTAATCCGATTTTAGTCAATAATTAAACAAATAAAAACTGTGATTTGTTTGTTAATCACCAAAATCAAATTTATAAAAATGTAAATTTTGCAACTAATATTTCAAAAAAACATATAAATTTAAAGAAAAACTTAAATATTATATAAAAGTCTTACAATATTTTCAAAATATATTTACGGTTCTTTTAAAGTCCAACATTTAAAACAGGGGTCGAAATGTCTTAGTCAGTAGAGGTCGAAAAGTCATCTTACAAGGGGTCGAGAAGTCAAGGGGTCTAGATGTCTTACTTCCCATAGAAAACATAACTTTGTATTCACATTGAAAACATGAAAGTGTAGAACAATGGATAGTTTTTATATTTATCCCAAATTTATTCCAAAGAAACTATCACCGGCTATAACATCATGATCACGTGAACTTTACTTTCAAACGGTATGTCTCGTCTGTCTGCATTTACTATAAATTTGAACAAATGTCATTTGTTTACTGTCATGTTTTTGACATACAAGCACTCAAGGGAAAGTTCAGACATTTAATAAGGTCGATGAGAGATCGTTTCCGCCTCTGGTACTTGAAACTTTTTTATGGGGATATATATTTTTAATGCAAGGATGGCTGTCTTACGATAACAGGCCGTTTCTAATAATTTTGAACTACATTATGTCAAATGAGTAATAGTAAATCAAATGAATTGAAATTACATATAGTCGTAATCTCACCCTAAAGAACGTGTTCAGTATCGCGCTTTCCGGTTGCAGTACATTATTTTCAACATAGAAGATTATTTGTGGGGAAGACAGGTAGTTTTTTATTACTTCGGTCTATGCTACAAGTTTCATAAGGATGATTTTGTGCTTCGCCTGTAGGGAACTTGATCCGGCATCTAGTCATATATTTCCGCTGTATCATTTACATGTATATTGGCTCATGAATGTATAAAATTGACAATTTGAAAATTCAAATCGAGAGGAGACCAACGCATTTTTCCCCATTCTGACATTACTTAAGTATGCCTACAAAATATCAAAATGTTTTGACAATTAAGTATTAAAGATATATGAAAGAAAATATTGGTATACGGTTAAAAAATTAATGAACAAGTAAAAGTTTCTATGTTTGTTTTTATCAGTATCTCGAATCTTACACTATGTATAACAGCATTGGTCATTAAATTCCGTTAGTTATGTGCAAGTGACCTATTTCTTCCGGGTAAAAGTACAATACTTGTTAATAATTGCATTTGATGATTTTCCGCTTGAACTTGTTAAAGAACAATAAATGTGTACTAAATTATTCTAAAGAGAATGCACGTTATCTAAACACATCCTGACATTTGAGAGCGAACGCCGTTCATGTTCAATAATTACCTCGTTATTAAACCAATGTCTTTAATTGTTGAGTAACTATTTCAGACAAAGATTTTATACCTAAAACCTACACAAATTTGAAACAATTATGACATTGAATTAAATTAAGGTCCCTAGCCTTAAATTAAGTTGCATGTAAAGTCACATTTTATGTCCATAGATGCGCAAAACGATAATACGAGAAGGGCTTCAAAGCTATAAAGAGAACAAATGCTTATTACTTAGGAGATTTTAGAAGCTCTGAGAAAAAAAGATTCCCACGTATTTTATTGAATATTAGGGTTATTGGTGAAGTCATTAGATGAATCAGCTGCATTTCTGCCTAATATTTCTATAGCTTCTTTTATATGTATATTCTTGTCAAAAACTTTTTATATAACAACAATTAAATTAATTAACTAATTTAAATCATTTAATTAATTGAATCAAGAAATGCCTCATTTAGATTTTATTTATTTATTTATTTATTTATTTATTTATTTAAAAATGTAGTTAAATCAAAAACTGCCTCATCTAGATTTTAATAGTTGGTCATGTCGAATCAAGCATTTTACCCCTGTACTAAAAAATGAGATCCTTATAAGCGATAATTCCTTATAAGCGTGTTCGCTGTAACCGTAATTTTTTACATTAAATAAAGAAAGGCAAAATTCGGGCCAAAAAATTTTGTTCCTTATAACCGGAAGTTCGCTATAACCGTGTTCGCTATATGTGAAGTTTACTGTATACTAATTTTATGTAAACTTTTTTATCATGAAAATTTGGCATAATTCACAAAGGCAGATAACCCTTAAATTATGCTTGCAATGTTATACCATTTTTTCCTAAAGAAAGTTTGCCTAAGATAAGCTCTTTGCCAAGGCTAATTTCTTAGAAACAATCAAAGTTGTTCAATTTGAACACATTTAACACTTCTTTACTATCCCCTTGGGGCTGAGGGATTCTTTAGGTGTTGACACAATAGAGTTGCAGCCACCGTTTTTCTCTGCGTGATCGTACATGTAAGAGGCGACTAAATGGGTTCGAAAAACTAGTTTATGCTCCTCCTAGCTCCAGCAGGTGAGGTTTTGACCCCCGGTGTTGCGTAGCCAAAATCATCTTTTCTTTGTTTGGCCTTAATTGTGTTCGTGCGCCGTAACACCAAATCAAACAAACAAACAAAAACACTTGTTTACTATCAATCCTGAATTACCTTTCATAGCTTAGCTAATTCAAAAAAGAGTTCCTCGTTTTCTCAAAGCCAGCCACAGATATACACTTAAAACATGAAATGCATAATTTACATTATTTGACAATGTGCAAATTATTTTAAAGCTTAAGAGGAACTGTTAACATCTCAAATTCAAACATCGTATCGTAAATTTCCAACGAATGTGTTTAATGCAATAGGCTTTCACGGTGTAATTGTTATCTTAAAAAAAATATTCTAAATATCAAATGAATGTGTTTGATTTTAAAACTAATGTGTCATTGTATCATAATATGGGGACCTTTCTGTTGAAAATGTGTCAGAGTTAAATCGTATACATATACATGCACATTGCGGCAACTGGAGTGCAGGTATCAGTTACCCACACTCCAGAGCATGCCCTTTGATTGGATCATTTTTGCTGGTGTTTACTTATTGTGACGGCAGAGAAAGGGAATGCGACAAATATCATATTCAGGTGCTCGTTCATTGGTTACTTTTTTCTGGGGTTTCATACTGTGATAACAGGGAACGTGTTTTTATGTTTGACTATGATACAAAAGAGAAAGAACATCAAAACACGCGGCAATCTGATTAATACTCGGGGGCAAGGCTCTCTCGTACAAATTAGATAGCCTCGTGTTTCGATGCTCTTTAATTCTATTACGTAAACCTTGCAAATTGCATTGAGATTCATGTAAATATGCGTCCTATGAAAATAAGGTAAAATAACAGTTAGATACTAACGCTATTTGCAGTCGTAAAGGTTAAGTTTACAAATGTCAAAACAAAAACAAAAAACAAGCACACAACAAAGTGATGGATAAAGCATGAACTAAGATAAAATCAATATGTAAGATGATTTAGGATATTTACGTTTGACTAGTACCTTTTACATCAACTTTGAAAATTATCATTTTTTAACAATCATATCAGGTGTGTTAAACAATTTCAGTTGCTAGCAAAGTTAACATTTTGTTTCTGTTTCGAGTTTTTTCTTAAATCAGCGCTTATATAGACTATACAACCGTTTTAAATATAAACTTCACATTCACTGAGTACATAACGGGAATATATGATAGAATTTAAGCTATTAACACTTTAGGTAAACACAGTATAAATACACAATGTTATTCAAAAACTACAAATTTTTAAGAAACGATCACATTAATTTGACCAGTAAAAGGGAACGCAGCTTCTCTTCTTCAATCTCTTATTCAAATAAAACATATTCAGTAAGAATTTCATGGATTTCAGAAAATGTCTGCATTAAAGTATTATACCAAAAATAAGCATGATCTTGGCGTTGCTTGCTTTAAAATTACACACATGACGTTACGCTATCATTTTGTTCGGAATGCACTGTCTTTTAGCATTGAGAATAATCTTCCCAACGAGCAGAAAAAGGGTTGACTCCAGCTTGAAGGGTATACCTATGTTAAATGAGATAGAGTGAACGTTGTTGTTGTTTTTTTTCAAAAGACAGCGTCTTGAAATTCGCCAGGAAGTCATAACAACAGTAAACATATACATGTATTAACAAATTAGATTAACAGCACTTTCATTTATTTAAGGGTGTCAATGACAAGGCAACACATCTTACTCTAGTGTGTTATATTTATTTAAAACATATTTGCATAGCTGTTAAAATCTAAAGTATGGTCACTAAACGTTTGTTCAGTAAAATGTTGTACTGTGCTGTTCACAGGTAATTATCTTGTTTCAAATAGTGCATAACTTACAATGGAATAACTAGCAACTAACATGTAATTTGCTTGTACCGGTTTGTTATTTACCTAAACGCATAATATGACAAACATAGGTTACACAACTACAAAGTGCTCTGTCTTTCCGACATCTGCGGATGTTTCTAAATTCAAAATTCGTCATGTTGAATGCTGCTTCAGCAAGTCTTAATGGAGGTGGACGGTAGCTTGCATTTACCATTACATGTACCGTCTATGCAAGGGCTCAATCAAAACGAGTCTGCAACATTATCAATCTTTTCGTTTTTGGCGTTCTTTACTATAATGATCGGGCTACGTTTTTAAATATCCCTTTTATATATCATTTAACTTTATTGATACACTGCTATTAATGCATTCTTTACCAGAAATAGGTGGATATCCTTTAATAATGATTATTATAATTGAACGCATAAATGCCGATGTTTTCCTCTCATTTAAATAAATTGATAGCGTGTTCCCAACAATTCTTATCAAAATAATGCCTTAAGCAGATAATAGATCAATTCTCCCGCACGATACTGTAATCATCTGCCAATAAAATACATTTGAATCAGCTGTCAAAGGCAGTTTTGCAAATTTCGTTCTTTTAAAAGGCTGTAAATCGAGAGCTGTGTTGCACGACTCGTATATTGCTGACTCAAAGTGCATTCATGTTGATAATCTAACAATTTTTTTCTTATCCTGTCGAACTGTAATTGTTTTACTTCTGTTCAAAATCTATTATCAATTAATTTGTCTATGGCGCTAAAATGATGCATGTTTTATAATTTCGAAACTCATTTAAACGAATCTTGCCGACAGGGCTTCTTTGAAAACTACTGAGTCAAACTACAATGTATGAATGAAATTATAAAGATCAAACAGTCTTAAATGCTTCATTATATGAATCTCAGCCACCAAACACTTTTTAAACCATAAGCTCTTTAAACTCCGTAGAAGCAAAATATTTTCTGATCATAAAATTTATTCTTTAAATTTAACCAATTATATTTATATACTATAAAACAATATGTGCAGTGCGTCATGTAAAATGTCAGCCGTCAGCAGTGTTTATTCTTCATTGTTTTTCACATGTGCCGACGAAACTTAAAAATAACAATAGAATATAATTGTAAACTTCAATACTGTCTTCACGGCATCTGCTTATACACATCTTAGACATTTGTTGATGACAATAGAGACTATTCATTTATTTCGATCATCAGTTTTGGTGACATCTCCTGTAAGCTCAACGTCATACGTACACTGCAGAACGTTATTGGATTGTTCACCGAAACCAGTTTTCTTCCAGATGAAAACATTTCGCTCCCTGTAATACAAGTGTAGTTTACTTTTAAATGTTGTAACAACCCGCCCATTATTATCCAGATATCAGTCCATTATTGAAGAAAACAACATCAATTATGGATGCTTGTTTCATGAAGAAAGTAGTGCTAATGAGAAATAGTTTATGGAAACTTTAAAAAAGTACGGAAAATAAAAATAACAGCATTACTTTGGCATATTTGGTCTGGTAGAATGGGTAACTCGTCAACCTTAACCTGCATAATGAATAACTATCTTACTGTTACCCTGTAAAATTATACACTTGTTAAGTCATTAACCTTTATCTGACACATTGATTTACTTATTTATCCTAAGTTAGAATGATATGTGTAATGAACCATCTACTCATACCTACTTTGCATATAATTATATTTTCTAACATTTTATTTTAATAGAAATATATCCCTTTCCATGTAGTAGTACATGTAATGTAAAAAAGATGACCTTAATTTGAAACAAAAAGTATTTCAGTGCTTCGCCACACAGCGTGATCTGCTGTAAACATTGGTGGTATAAGTCTGTTAAATCGGCACCAGCACTTGAATGCTTATACCTCTTACAAGTTTTGAAATAAAGATCATGCTTAAAGTCAATAATTGCCATACATGTAGAACAACCGACATGATCAAGTCTCTGACAATTTATATCAATTAATGTGTTTTTGACTGTGTCAATGTGGTTTTGACTGTGTATGTAACATTTGGTGCCCTTGGCAGACTTTTGCAAGTTCCTGATTTATCCAAAACCCTGTGACCAACTAACACTGGTACCTGACTGTAAACACGGATATATTTGATACAGAAATTATCATTACAGTCTGCACAAAATGATTCACCTTCATTGCTTATGCCTTGTGTTTTACACATTAAAAAACATCAAATTGTTCATCAGAAAATCTGTATTTATTTGCTCACCTTTAGCCATTTTGAGGATATTTAGTCGACTCTTTATAGCTTGTCTAAAGTTCAATTCATAGTCAATTTAAACAGTAAAATAATGAAACAGTTAATATATATAATTTTTGTCACGAATGACAATGACGAATGCAAAAATGACAATAGATAAGTATTAAATTAAACATATTTCTCAAATATGTAGAGCAAATTATTGGCATATCTAATAAAGAATTTTGTAGTTTTCTGTTCACGTCTTAAAAAAAGTGAGATGGTGAACATTTAATCTCATATTTCATCCAGTTCAATAAAATACTTTGCCAGAATGTGTTAATGATTATAATGGAAATTAATGATAACCTATGTTGAATGACTAAATGCAATGTTTAGTCAAAAAACAATTTGTTTGATTGTATTTTAAATTAGAAAGTTGGAACAATAATTGTGAAATGTTTACAAATCGTAAAATAAGATTGCTGTATGTTAAGTTAATGGTTGTATCGTGTACCAAGTATATTGTTTAATATGGCTGTTGGTATACAGTACATTCATATATAGGTAACTTGTTGACATAGTTATCAAGTCATTGTTTATGACACACAATTAGCTTCAAACTGCACTAACACTTATATAGCATTAAAGTTAAACCTAAATAGCAATTCTGCTGTATCCTTTTAGCAGCCATTACTTAACCCACATCCAAGTTAAGTCTCTCATTATTACTCACTTTTTAAAAAAATGCTTATTATATAATACCAATGACATCCAGGTGAAACTTCATGACACTGATAATGAGGAGTAATAATACCGAATTTATCATGCTTGAAAATGACATTATGAGTGAATTAGTCTTAAATATTCAAGTTTTAAGACTTTGATCCATTAACATTGTTAATCCTTCTGGATAAGATACGTATAGGAAAATTGGCTTTTATTACTTAGTGTTTGATATGATTTTTATTTTATACATTGGTTAATTTCCTACCGGACTTTTCAAGACTTCATATAACACCATATTTCAGTTAGAATTTCAAGTGTTTGCTATTTTATCGGTATCTAAAGAGGCTAAATTGTTGAATGTGTAAACTGATTGTGTAAGCGGTGTGCAAGGAAAAACGTCAAAAATGACCTTATGGTAAGGTCTTTTGCCGGTAAAAGTTGATAATTGCATTTTTTGTGATTTTCCGTTTCAACTTATAAAAGAACAATGACGGTTTCCCGAATGTTCCTACAGAGAATTTAAGTTATCTAAATATATCATTAAACTTGATAGTGATTAAATTTCAAGTTTTATAATTACCTCATTGTTGAACTAATGTCTGAATTTGCAGCGTAATAATGTCATATTATGTGCTGATCCAAGTTTTTATACCTCATCCTACACATATATAGAGCAATTATAAAAGTAAATGTGATTAGGAGCCCTAGCTACACATTCAGTTTCCTGTTAAATCAAAATTTTTGTCTATAGCTGTACAAAATGGAATCATTAAAGGAATTCTAAAGTCATAAAGACGATAAATGCTTATTACTTTTGAAATTCTAGTATCTCGGGAATGATTATGTATGCACGTACAAAGGAAAAACTGCATTAAGATATCACAGTATTGAATCCAGAACATGTGTTGTTTGTATTATAAACTATCGTATCACCAAAAGTTAATTCTTCCGTATATCAGGAAGTGAAAAAACATTGCAAATATAATGTCACAAAAGTTTGAATTTAAAAACTGAAGAAAAAGTCCCTTGGCATTAATATCATCTTAACACCAGCTATTATCAAGAAAACCATGAGTTACTGATAGATCAAAGAATTATACTATTATCCAGAAAATCAAGAGATACAGATAGATCAAACAATTATACTGAGAACTAACCTAATGCCTATTAAAACAACTGTATTATAATTCTTTTTTATAAACATTGTCTAGATAATTTGATACTCTAAGTTTCACATTTTACAACACATGGATCGTTTATATATATTAATTGCCCGGCAAATAATTATTATAAAATGCCTTTTTTTGAAGTCAGTGATCATTAATTCATATTGTCTGCTTTTGTAAATATTGTGTCTCTGAGTCATTTATCAACACACAATTTACTCCTAAATACGTTAACATTTTGTTTTAAACTAATGCTGAAAAGCTATTCATTGCATAGACCACGAGAATCATAATTGTCAATTATGAATAATATGTGATCTTTTCTCTATCTAAATGAGATTAATGTTCCTCTATGTATCCTTTTCATATCAAAGGGTACATAATATTATACTTATTACTCAACTTGCGCCGACCATTTTGACACTTTACCGGATCTATCAATATTTGTAAAATTCAAACTGTCACACCGCGCCCTCTCCAACCTTTTATGCATAAGAGCTTTCAACGACGTTATGCACTGAAAAAAGAGCTTCGTGTCTAATATGCCATTGCCAAATTGTTGTAAGTTTAATGTTCTCCGTTTCTTTTTTAATACATAAAGCTCTTAAATAGACAGAATAATTATTACAAACATTGTTACTTCCTTTTAAGGAACAACATTTATCCCACGCAAAAACGATAATGCCTACATATCAAAATTCAGATGATGACTAACAGATGTGGGAAAACTCAATTTACTTTTATTACAAAAATCTTTACTTGCACCTCAAACCATATATATGCTACAGTTAACGTGAGTTGCAACGTTCTCAAAAGATATCCCTTAACATTCTCAAAGAAGTTTTACACTAAAGAAAATAATATATATATAATAACAAGGTAGATAGGAAGTACTTCCATACAGTACTTCATTAATTTTATGACAAAGAAATGCGCTTCAATTAAGTGTGTAAAGTTAAAAATAAAGTTTAATATATGAGGTGAAATTTAATGTTTTATCATTCATCGTTAGTCATTAATCGTTTTTAAAAAAATTGTTTGACTGCACTGTAAGCATTGTGTTATGGTGTTTCTTTTAAGCATTACAACAAAACCAACTTTGCCTTTAAATGTTAAACATTCTTAGCCGTGTGCTAACTGTGGTATAACCTAATGACATAATGTTGTTTCCATAATTGTATGGCCGATTCTCGAAAGGGTTTTGATATAGAATATCTCTATTATTTTCTGTTATTTATCACACATGAATATTGCACATTAACAGAATAACACATTCCGGAACAAAAAAATAATGCTTATATCTAAGTATTTCTTTCTGCATGAGCCATTCGCTCTTAAGTTAATATATAAACATATTTCATATTTTGACTAAGAATTAAGGTTGTTTTAATTTCTTTTAAACTAATAAAATATAGAATTATGAATCACTGGCACCAGCTATACAGCTTTATACACTTAAATATAATTCTGACACAGTTACAGAATCTTAATGTCTTTGTGACATCGTTTCTGAAGTTTTGATTACATTTCAGTACACGTTTTTTGCACACAATGTTGTTTCTACCTATGTTCTTTATTACGAATTGATAGATTTCCTGTAATGACAATCAAATTTGAATATTTATGCTAAATCATTTGAACAATTTTGACCAAAATAATGTATTTTGCATATATACAACTTATTCTCCGCAGGATTGTACAGTCCTGATAATACATTTGAATTATTTGTCAATGGCAGTTTACCATTTTTACAGTTTTATATAGATCGATAATTGGCATGGTAGAGGTTACATTTTCTTAATATCGAATCGTAATGCAGAATTAAAAATACGTCAACCAGTATTACATTGTAGATTAAATGAATATGCATTGTAAATAATAATATTCTTATACTGATAATTTTTATCGGACCATGTTAGGTCTAACAAGTAACTTATAAGAAAGAATGCAATGTGTCAAACAGACTTAAAGCTAAAAAATAATCCTATTTTTTATACTTGATTACATCTCTCGTACGATGGCAAAATGCAGTAGCATCTTTAAAAAACTGTTAAATCACAAAAAGCGATTACATTTTATAATGAATGCGTTCTTGCTATCAATAAAACGACTCTTCGGGCTATCTAAATGAGCATCGTTTGTTTCTGGCAAACACATTTTTAGCTATTGATATCAAACTTTTTTGGCGATTTAGTGATATATATCATATTTGAAGATTTATCGAAGCATGTAATGCATCTTTTCCTTCCAGAAAAGTATAGTCATGTTGATAAGCACTATACTAGAAATATCTATAAATCTACGTTAACCGTAATTGAATTATTGCAGCAATAATCATGAATTCGAAAACAAAATTCATTTAAACCTCAATAAATGATAAGCTAACATGCTTTTGTGATTTTATCATTGCGCTATTTCGTCTAATTTAATGTACTAAGTTATAACGTAATGTAATGTAATGTAGTATTCAGGCCACAACATCATCAAGGATGCGAAGATGAGCTTCTTGGGCCAATTTGGTAGACATGACTCTAGACTAGTTACTTCAGAGAGAAAGCTAAGAGATACAAGGGAATCTCTATTACAGGTCAAGTTATGTTGGTCTTTTCTTAAAAAAAACTACCATTTTTTTAATGACACTATATATTCTTATTCTCACTACCTATATTGTGTAGAGTTTAAAACGTAACATACTTTGTATATATTCAAAACATGTTTATTTTATATTTATAATGAGACTGTGTATCCATTGTCAATATTTTATAATATCAATTTTGAGCATAGTTCATCTTTAACTGAATATGTCTTTACTAATTTACGCTTCAAGTAGGCAGGTAGCATGTTAGACTTACTTTCTGAAATATTGTTATATACATTAAAGTTAAATTCTGATATTGTTGGACAGACAAACAATTCTCACAAAACCAGAAATTATATTACAATCTATCTAGAAGAGTCCCGAAAATAACTATCTAATGTTATATTTAGGGTATTTGAAAGGTACATATACATGTATATTATTTGTTTATATACAAAGATCACTTAGTCGCCTTGCTGTGCTAATTGTGAATTATAAATGCCAAAGGGACCCATATATGTCACTAACTTATTCTTATCTTTAATAGGCATTTATTTTCTTTAAGGTTCCTTCATTTAAAATAAATAACAGTTTTATAAGTTAAATAGCTGTCTTTATCATACATATTCCGTCTTAACTCATTAAAACTTGGTTAATGCTTTCTGTATTGAGAATCAATATACATCTTATAAAAGCTATACTCTCGGAACATTATAATATTGATGTTTTTTTTTCTCTCAGTTAAAATATTTGTGAACGTTTCAGTTTAATTTGCATGTGTAATCAAAGCATAAGTAGATCACATTATATATGCGTTCTGTACGAATGTAAAATATTCTACTTATGGAATGGTTTATAATCAGCCGACAAAGTTCCATGTATTATAATATTGCATAATTTTGAACAAGAATGTACGGTCAATTTATGTCGGTTTAGTATTACCTGACCCATTCCTTATTTAATATGTGTTTTTAAGAAAAAAATCTGGAAATGCCTACAATACTTTAATGTTACTAAATCAGAATTGTGATGATTGTTATAAACATTCTGTTTCAGATTGAAGGATAACAATATTCGAATTCCATCATAATAACTACACAATTACTGCCAGAGGCAATAACACTTAAATACCACAGGGCAGATATTAAACTACCTCTTTACAAAATTAAAACACTTTTACTCAGCTTCAGAGAGGCCCCCTGTGTGCTAATGGCGTTGATAACAATCAGTCAAAATGTTTTATGATTTTATCAGATAATGCTATGCTATTCATCTCATAGCAAACAGAAGATGGGTGCAGTGATAAGAAAATCGGTATCACAAACTTGATGCATTTGTTTCATAAAACAGGATACAGTTTGTAGTTGATTCTTTTAATCGACAGCAGAACATTTTGTACAGTGATATCAAAGACGAATTATTTAATGGTCAGCATTGTTTTAAAGCTCAAGCTTATTTAGACGCTTTTAGGCTATCAAATTTGTTTCGGCTCTAAACGGCAAATGTGAAGTAAACATTCATTTTCTTCAGTTATTGCATGACCTTTTATAAAATCAAGTTACAAATGATACAATATATTGGTATGGTGATACTTTTTCCACTATACGTTTATTAAGGTAATTGATGTAAACGTATAAATGGCCTTTTTAGAAAAAAAATATTCCTTGTACAGTTGATGTTTGTACTGTATGTTTTATTTTAAAGACATTCACAATATTACAATAGCATAAAAGTAAAACAATGTTTTGTTGTTGTTTTGTTTTAATTCACTAAAATATGAAATTCTATTTTGTCTATATGTTTAGTTCAAAGTGACAATTTGACTCAATTTTATAAAACGGAATTTAATTTCACTTAAAGAAGTAATACCTGAAACCTAAATGTTCGCCAAATACTAAAGTGTTGCCGAGTCTAAGAGTAATAGTAGTAAATGCACGCTCTGAAAAATGAAAATGGATTTAGTTTTAGAAAAGAAAAAAAAACTTTTACCAACATCTGTAAGAAAGTTTAGCCAATCTCCCGAAAGCATTTATCTCAACAGAATAAATTGCAGACTTGGTTCGATTACGAAGCCTAATTTGTTTGCTAATTTCTGCAAAATACAATAGAATTTAAATGTCATCCACACTAAATTAACTACTTTATGATAAGGGAAAGTAAATACCAGCAGGAAGTTTCAATAAGATAAAGTTAATTATTCGAGCTTCCACGAATACATCTTTGAAGCCGAATATTTTCAAACAGTTGCACGCTAATATACAGCTATAATAATACTATTTGCCAATTTGTTCATGTGACATGCAAGTGTGTTATTACCGACAATTTTGTTCTGGCACATTAGTTTCAACAATAGTAAATAAGTGTCTGCAAAATAATGTGTATTCGTAATTTACAAAGTGTTTGCATAATTTCTCTACTCACATTGATCGATATTGAGATGCCTCAAATTACCTTAACATTTTAGATTAGGATCATCAAAGACATTCTCCTAATATAACAGTTTGTTTATGAAATGGTATGAAAGTAAATTTATATTGACTTCCAAAAACGGATTATTGCATTTCAACAAAATCAACAAACAAAATATGAAAAAAAATAAAACACCCCTAGAAAAATCACTAAAGCCTTATGCTTTTAGCTTTGAATTTCAACTTTATTAAATGCCACTTAAATCTAATACATTATGACAGTTGCATATCGTAATATCTTGTGTATTCGTAATATGAGAAAGGTGCAATTATAGTATTACTTGTCACACAGTTTCACGTCATCGCCCAATCTCCAGACAGTCATTAAGCTGCTTAAGGGCTATAGTATTATTGTGCAAATTTTCCAAAGGCCACTAATACAGTATAGCTGCTAACTGTCTGACTATTTCACTCTTTTTGGGTATTGCATTAACATGAAATAAATACATGGTCACAAAGACGATGCCGAACCAGAAATTTTTATAATCAATAAAGTAAGAACCTGTTATCATAAAACATGAACACATCTGCGGATGTTTCTAAATTTAAATTTCACCATTGCCATGATTAAATGTTGAATTCTGTTTAAGCCGGTGTTAGGGGGCGTGGACAGTAACTTGCACTTTCCATTACCGTCCATGAACAGGCTCAATCAATCCGAGCCTGCAACATTTTCAATTTTGTCTTGTTGGGTTTTCTTTATGGATTCTTTTGAATTATTTTTCTCTATTTTGACCTTGTTTAAGAAATAAAATGGTTTTCACTCTTTAAAACAATTTGTTAAGTGGATTGCAATTATAAAGTTAAAACTAGTTTATCACGTTTCCTTATATCAAAAGTCGTGATTTAGAAATATTTCGAGACGTGATTGATAATTTCTACCACTTTCAGACTTAGGATATTTCTTCACACTACAATGTCAAACATGTACATCTAACATTTTCCCGCAAATAAATCACAACATCGAAGTATCAGCTCCATGCGTTGTGTTATAAATAGCGTATTGTGAAAGTTTTATAGTAAACGAGAGTTATTTGAAGAAATTAATCAATTTCTTTGGTGATCAAATTCTGTTATTCAGTTTTGGCACATAATGTATTATTGGTTATAAAGATTTTTTCGGGTTTCATGGCCCTATAAACGGATCTTTGTATATAGTTTGTTATATTGCAATCATCCGATAAGATACAGCCATATAACGTATCAGGAATCTTTATGACAAATTTATAATACAGAAAACTACCTTTTTAGAGGTAAAAATAAAATTTCTTAATAAACATACAACAGCCGTGTATATAAGCCTTTTCTTGTTTACAATGCAAGATGCTTAATCAGTTTTATAATTTTGACTTCAGTACCCTTTTTTCAAAAATCTTTTTTTAGCTTTCAAAAAAATAGGGAAATGTTTTTTAAAAAATTTTGTAAGGTATGCTTTTAAAAAATTAAATATTGTTTAATTTTATATTCCGATAAATAAAACGTAATATATTAAGCACCAAAAAGTCCTTTAGAAATTTTGATAAGATTTAAAATTACTGGGATTTAAACCCCTTTGGGGGGCCCCCCCCAATTTAAAATTATGAACAATTCCTATCAAATTTTCGACAAAATTTAGAATGATTAAGGAATGTAAGTTTTGTCCAGCAAATTTCCCAGGCGGCACCAATATGCTATTAGTACGATCTTGTTATGATTTTCAGAAATAAATTTGTTTCTTGTGCATCTAATTTACTTACAATACAGGAATCTTTGACTTCCCTCCGACTTTCTTTTAATTTTGAACCATTCACATCCTGACAAATAGCATCAACTTATCTTTGTCGTGTGAAACAATATAGCGCTACGATTTATCTTGTTATCTTTCACAATGCAAATACAAGTACACTGCTTACATATGTAGGTATGTTGTCATTCATTTGTATCGGGTACATTTACGAAAATAATCAACAAAATACAACAAATAACAATAATAAAAATATAACAAAGACGCAGGGATTTTCAGAAAAAAAAATTCAGGTAGGTCTGCGTTCTGACTGTTTAGGTTTTATGTCATTAAAACATATGAATAGGATAAAATAATTACCAAGAACACAATTGTTCTACCCGCAGCAAACGAATCTACTTGCAACCAACTAACGGGTGTGTATATAAGTTAAGTGAAATTTACAAAATAAAACGTTAAACGGTTTAAAATTACAGCATTATAAACATTGCAAAAATGTAGTTATATGGGCGATATGTGCTATTGTGTTAATCATTTAAATCTATTTAAATTTTAAATCCTGTAGTGAAATTTTATCTTTTGATGACACTTTATTTCAAACACGCCCAAATTACAACTGTTTGGGATATTAGCTTTAAAGACCTTAACGGCCTCCACACGCAACAAATAACACTTATTCCGTGAAAAGCGGCGTATGGTCTTCATATAAAAGAAAGCGTGTGCCCAATTGGCTAAACTTAATACATTTAATTTGTTTATTTATTATTATTATTGTTTATTGGTGTGAACGAGTGATATAGTATTCATTGTCGTATTGTACTGGAATCATTGTATATTATACAGTATGATACGAGCTACGGCACGAAAGCCAACCTGTCTCCAGTTTCTTTTATCTAAAGTATGCATTAGTCCAGTTATATATGTTTACTTACCAATTCACAATAAGAACGGATGAAAAGAGTCTTAAGAAGAAAAGGAAAACTTACGAAATTGTACGTCACACGAAACGCTTTCTATCTTACATATTTATGAAATATCTATTGATCAGCATCTTCAATAAAATAACATTAATGTAGCATATTTTCTTTTATTTGAGGTTGATCATTACTACCGTACATTTGTGGTGTCAATTACACACACATTAAAGTTTTGGATATCTCATTTTATTCGAAATTCATTTCTACTTGACGCTTAATCAAAAGCTTATGGCACATTTTTATTTTGCTGCACATAACAATCAGTCTTGTCTGGTTTTCTGGCAGTCATATGATAATATTTTATAGTAGTAATGTCTCATGGAAACCTCTTCGGCGTCATAATTAAGTCATATATTGGTTGATATAAATATGATGATGAACGGGATATAACTTATGAATATACAGAAAATTGATTCCCATAGAGCGAGTACAACATACTTTAATGTATCATACATATTATTACTTTTTGTAGATTCGGCTACTACGTACATTGTACGACAGTATGTACAATAACATATCAATGAAATTTGTGGGATATGTTTATGGTGGCTAAAATACATCACTTTTTAGATGCTTTATTTTCGCCAGCCAACAAGACCATATTCATATGATTTTTCATGTCGCGCAGCACCTTGATATTGGCATATTAAAGTCAATAATATTTTGGACTTTGCTTCCTAAGTTGTATAATGAATACTCCCACTGGCTTCCAACTGACCATATTGATAAAGTCTTATAATAGTTAAGATGAACATAATTAAGTATACAATTCAATGACAGGTTATAGAAGTCATGCAGGGACTATTAATAAGTGGACGTCCAGTCATATTGATGTCGTTTATAGTTACTGTGTACTAATAAATAGTCATTAAAATGGTTATTGTACGTAAACTGATATCAATGCGATGTCTATTTTTTCCTGATATTGATAAATATAAACATTTGATAATATTTTGACTCATTGGAACGTATTGATATTTTTATGGTTTCTGACGATATTGTGACAATTAAGTATTATATGCAATATCTAAACACTAGCCCTGATATCAAACAATTCTAGGCATATTATAGGCATATGTAATAAAGTCATAAAGGATATATTTAGTATAAAAAACCTAGTTCATTTCGTAAGTTTAAGATTCAATTCAAGGTACGATTTGAAAGATATTTGTGTACAAAAATAGTGTTGTCATTTTCTCTGCAGCCATTCAGCTTATGTAGGATAATTCAGTGTGATGTTTTCTTTATCATAACAGTTGCAGTCATTGGATGTACATACTTAATTTAACATATATAAGTACCAGCGATGCTTTACTTAAATTTGATGTATACATAAAATATATACGTTATTACTAACCATAGTAATAGCAAAACTTTTGTTTCTCACTATTATCATTTAGAGTGTTGATTGCCTCCAGTAACTATAATTTTTGCATCATGAAATACAAATATTGCTGTTGCACAAATATAATTGATGGATAAATGGATAATCTTGGAATATTCGGATAAAAACATTGTTTTTTTAATATTTCTTGTGTGTTCGGGGATATTATGTGATCAATTCAATATCAATTCCTCATTCAACCTTTGCTGGCTCATCAAAAAAATGTAATAATGCTGTAGTCTTTCAATATCAAGCTTTATTGCATTATTTTATTTTTGAAGATTGAACACAGCGCTAAACCTGTAAGAAAGGAGGAAAACAATTTTACCACTGCTTATTAAACATAGTCCTTTTCTTGTTTTTTTTTCAATCGATTGGTCATTTATTACCTTTTTACTAAAGAGCAAGGTTCACTAAGCACCAAAAATGGCCCCATCTTAGATATTGATAAAAACCTAAAGGTGTAAAGTACAATGTGTTACATTTTCAAAATAGACATTTATTAGGCAGGTCTGGTTACTATGACGACATAATGGCGTCATAATTAGAGCACCTGTTTAATTCAATTAAATCATTAAATTGGACGACAATTTTCATACAAGACTAATAAATTTTTGTGTTTGACTGAATTAAGCTCATAAAGATAACAATATATTTCTTATATATTGTAAGCAAAATTATACTTCAGTTAAAATTAGACTATTGTGTCACAAAACTAATATAAAAGATAAATGGGGCTTGTTTCGGATATTCCAAATTCGGATATTTAGAGATAAAAAGGTGCATGCATATTATTTTTCGCCTAACTAAATGTATTTAATTTTATTTTTATAAATACTGTAAGTTTGTTCATTTTTTAAAAATAAATGTCCAATTTGCTTGTTTTATTCATCTACTTCTCACATTATGCTTAAAATAAGGGACCGTATAGAATCAATCGCAATTTTAACGGCATTTTTAGTCAGTCTTTAGACAAGGACGTTGAACAATAATAATAATAATAATAATTATTATTGTTATTATTATTGTTATTATTATTATTATTATAACACAAAGCTTTTTTACACTGAATAACTAATATATTTACATGTAAGCAAATAGTATGTAAATACTAGGAGTTGTTGACTTAATTATTCCAATGTATAGTGTAAAATTTCGCCTAAATTTAGTAAATTCATAGATATAAAAGTATGTTAGTATTTGTTGTCAAGTAAAAATAATGTTTGACTGTAAGCTCTTTTGGAGTATACGTAATATTTGATACTGAACTGCAATTTCAAAACTATTTTCTTTTATGAATTATGATACAGTCAAATCCAGAAAACGATTTGTGTTATTTATAATAATGGAAATCAGACTTTGATTTCAATTGTAATCTAATGATCCATGTCGATATGAGAACTGAGAAAAAACAAGAGCTGTCACAGAACGTGACAAATGTCCCCGAAGCATTCTAGTGTTATAAACTACCTATTACATGTTAAGTGTAGTGGTAAAAATTGACAAAGTTCGAACCCCAGCAGTGAACTATATGTTATACAAAGAAACCTAGGTCTTGTTCACAACACATTGTCCATGGTGACTTATAATATTTTAAATAAAAATTGAAACTTTCATGTATATGAAAGTTACAGAGCGGACACAACAACCACCATTTATATGTATATAACATAAATATTGAAAAAGTTTAAACCCCAGCAGTAACCTTGAACTAAGGCGTAGGAACACAGGTCTTAAGAGCAACACATCATACATTTATGATAATTTCATATGTGAAATAAAATATATAACGCTTTCATGCATATTAGTTTCAGAGCGGACACGACCATCTCTGCCTTCATGTATATTAACATCAAAATTGACAAAGCTTGAACCCCCACAGTGACCTTGACCTAAGTCATAGAAACCAGAGTTCGCGACAAACCATACATCTATGGTTATTTCATATATGAAAGAAAAATTAAAATCCTTTCATGCATACTGAAGTTTCAGAGCGGACATGACCACCACTGTCTATATGTATAAAGCCTGAATGACGGAATGACAGACTGACAGGAAGATGTACGGTTCGATTTTAATTTGCCACCCTTTGGGGGCACGAAAACATTTATTCACATGTATCCATAATCTATGTGACATAGAACAACCCTAAATACGATTTGGTTTATAATTATCATTCCAATATGCCCTTACATCTACATAATGATTGTCAATTATGTCAATTAAACATTTACCATAAGGAAGTCTACAATTAAAAATTTAGTTTAGCATTGTCTCTATTACTGTTACTTTTAACGATTCTCTTTCACACTGTATTGAATGGCTATTAATTTCAAAATACAGCTACATGATCAGCAAGATTATCAGCCCAATTTCTCACTCCTGACTGAGTCTCACCACTCCTCATGGTGTCCTTATGCGAGGTACCATGTAACGGTGGAGACATCAGAACACATTCAAACTACATGTGCACCAGCCACAAAAAGGCAGTAATACGCATCAATGCTGTCATTCATGTAGATAATCCAATTCATGTAGTTATGGCTGCTTACATGTATGCTCTGCAATTTCATGCACAAAATAGAAGGATCCTTTGTGAAAAAGGACAAGTCAAGACTTTCTGTCTAGTTATTCTTGGAAACAGCTAGAGCTTAATACCATGCTTCTTTCTCATCCTGGGAAAGTCTAGTGAAGACATTTCGTCTGTTGACTCCTAACATATTTCCTGCTTTGTCAATTTCTTGTGAATATTTTTTAATGAGAATAATACTAAATTAGAAGATTTAAAACTTCTTGCTGAACTATTAAGCAATAAAATATCTAACAAATCTTTAATACCTTATATTATTAATAACTAACTATGAGATAGCACTGACTTAAAATCTGAAGAAATAAATACATTAATGAAATAACATATTATTTACTGAAAAAGCACTATCTATTTTATGAATGATGAAAAAGAAAATGAAAAAAAAAAAAGAGTTCGTGTTCAAGGTTTGAACTCAATTCTCCTGGGTGAGAGGCTCCTATGCTACCACTAAGCTAATGCAACATTCTGAAATATCATGACATCATTTAACAAGTAGTTTTACATATTATTATACATCAATGCAGACGATGTGGATATAGAGTTTAAATACTCCACATACAATATCTTTAAATTGTTTTGAGACTTGCAATAATTTTATTTTCACAAAGTAAATTGAATTCTTCTAATCTACCTTTTAAAAAGGCATGAAAACCTCTTAATCACTGTGTTTATACGACCACAGTTGTTGTTGTTGTTTTTTTTTTGTGAGGGCGAAAGAACTGGACCTAGATCAAGTATTCAGCAATAAAATAGCCTGAACAACATAACTTCTTTCAATGAATCAATATAATTACATACCAACATCTTGCTTATTCTAAGAATGAAATATTTAAGGAATAAACAGAATTTCAGCATTTATTTATAAGCGTTTACAGCCTGTCAGAGTTTTGTTTACAACCGTTACAGTGGAAACCGGTCGAACTCGTACCAAAACTTAATCGTACTCATTTTAGTGAAAGTGCCTTTAATTTACTAGAAATGATATTCCTGCAAATATTTATTACAATATATGTTATGAATCATATTTCAACAACTTAGAACAAAACTTAATAATGTTGAGTGCAGTAAACATGCTCCATGGTTTGCATTTGATGAAAAAAATGCCAGAAAATGACGTTAAGATATTAGGTAAAAATCTAATTTTGGAATAGAGCACAGGCAAGCCCCATCTTTATATTGATATAGTTGAAGCCTTTGATACATTACAAAACAATGGTGTAATGGTTTTGTTGGGGCTAGACTGTGCTGATACTTTAATTTCATTTAAAACACCAAAAATACGTGAATTTTCCTAATTTTGCTGGAAATAGGGGTATTTCCATAGAACATAAATCATACATAATGTAAACATATGCCTATAAATTTATATGTTTTGAACAGTTTAAGGATTGAACTTATAAATAAAACCTAAAAACAAGAACTTTGCATCAAATTATTTTTTACCAAAATATTAGGCAAAAATCCATGGTTAGTGAACCTAGCTCTTTGATTTTTTCAATAACTTTTGCACGAGGAAACATGAAAGCTTTCATGGAGGTTAATCATTCGAATTATAGCAATCTACCCTGTTCTTCCTAATCTGCTCTTATGTTTCCAAACGGTAAACTGTATTAAGGTCGACAGGGATCAAATATAAGGTTTAAACTAGTTCCAACTACTTTTTACGCATCTGGGTACAACAAAACCAACCCAAACCTGTAAATGTTACTCTGTGTGATCAGACAAAACAATGTCATCTATTACAACATTCTATA
>NW_026863559.1:0-56608 GCF_026571515.1 Ruditapes philippinarum
ATTAGCGGCTAAGGCGTTTGAAAAGACATCAGACCCAACTTTTTCCCTTTCACTTGCGTCACTCAATCCAATCCAATAATCTTCAATAAACATGATAAAAACAAACCAGTTTTCTTCTTGTTCATGATATAAAAATAATTTTTAATCATTACCCACAAACAAAGCGGTATAGGAGTAGGCTTGTCAGTCGGTCTGTGCGTCGGTCGGTCTCCTTCATGGTTTCCGGACGATAAGTTTAGTTTGGAAGAAAATATTGTTATTAAACTTGGTATATAGCAACCTTAAGTTGAGACCCTGGTTGGTCTCTGTTACTAAAAATAGAAAAATTGTCTCCGGACAATAACTAGAGTTAGGAATAAAATTATGTAATCAAACTTGATATATAGTCAGTTTATATGAAGAGATTGCTTGAGATTGCTTTTAGTCTCCCGTTTGTCAAGGTCAAGGTATCAGTTACTAAAAATATGAAAATGGTTTGTGGATAAATTGCTTTTGGACCCCCTGATGTCAAGGGTCAATATAACTAACAATAGAAAAATGGTTCTCGGACAATAACTAGAGTAAGGAATGAGATATTACTCTAAAATTTAGTATATAGCAAGTTTATATGAAGATCTTTTTGGGATTGCAATATATTGAAATAATTCTGTGTACACAGTTGATACTTCATTTATTATCGGTTTAGTTCAAATATTTCTTCAGACCACACATTTTTTAAAAAGCAAAGATTTTGGTGGCTGAAAGCTCTAGTTATTATATGATGTAAGATGAGTTACAGAAAATAAAGAACAAGGCCATAAACTGTCTAAAATGAATGAATCTATTGGTGAAAAAAAAAACTTACGGTCGGGTTTTGCTTGTAATACGATGTAATTATTTTCGGCTGCACTCTCAATTTCAACTGTCCTCCCATTATTTTACACATTTCCTATAAAGAGAATATATAGTAGCCTATTAAATGTTCTTTCATTTCGAATCCAAACATTTTGTAGCCCTGAAACAATATCAACATGTAACGCTAAAATGAAGCTTTTCTGAAGACTCGACTATGAGGACCCTTACGAAGCATATGATTTTTTTATTATCACCAATTAACTTCCATTGCGACTTCATTAGTTTGATGTCCTGTCAACAAGGAAAAATTCACTCTACAATTTTAACTGCAATTACAAAACACACAAACACACCAGTCTATATTAAGCTAATTTCAAATAAATTCACACGCACGAATGCAAATACATGTACAAATAATCATGAATTATTAACTGTAAGCTAAGCTTATAATGGCATTTCCCTTGCAGGCATTCTATATGAATTTAAACGTGATGTACTAGAATTAAACATGCATTTGTTTTATACAATAAAATCAACTTAAAAAAAGTTGATTCGTACTTCACTTTTGTGTTGTTATATTTTTTCTAGTCCTTCAAAATCATTGATTCCAGCACTTTTAGGTGTTGAAAATTGAGTACCGCCCAAGCCGGTTTTAACAGGCGTAAGGGATGTTGCACATTTTCATTATCCCTCATGTACCGAGTAAATCAAAGCGAGTCTCCAATTTTCATGTCATTTTGTTGTGATTAATGCTTCCGAGGGAATACCATTTTTCCAGATGTTTAAACTTCACAACAGCATGTGTCAAGTGATATGTGGCAGCCGTAAAACGTTGCCCCGTACTTCACTGCAGTGTTGTTATGAGGGATGTTGACCTTTTTCATTATCCCTCATGTACAGACTCAATCAAACCGAGTCTGTTTCATGTAATTTTGCTGTTTTTTTATGCTTTTGGGGATCACTTTTTTCCAGATATTCAACGGTTACCATTTCTCGGCCGCCAAACTATAATCTACGTCAAAAAGAATTATTTCAATAGCATGGTAAAGAATTTCGCCAAAAAGTAATCTAGTAATTCCGCAAAGTGGGGAGGGGATTATTGGACTGGTCCCGCCTGTCAGTCCGTCCTTCCGTCTGTCTGTCCCAGCAAACATTAAATGGTCCATAATGAAAGTTAAAACAAGAAGGAAATCTCATAAACCGACTTATGTGATAATTTTACTGGTTTATGTGGAAAAGTGCCAAATAAAGAAAAAGCACATACGAATACACCCTAAATGTTGGCAATTCCGTCCATCTGTCCGTCCGTAACACTTCCGTGACCGCTTCATAACTTCTTAACCTCTGAAATATTGAAATAACTGGACACAAGTGATCATCATTTTGAGAAGATGTGCATACGGCAGTAAATAGGTTGCTTCCTCAAAGGTCAAGGTCACACTTAAAGATCAAGTGTTAAAATTCAATATTTCGTGTCGCTCCATAACATTAAAACGCTGGAAGGTTTTTAAGATAACTTCGCAGAAATAATCATCATTATGACACGATGTACAAAACCCAACATCCAGTTTGCTACCACCAAGGTCAAGGTCAAATATTTTCCATAACCTTTTGACTTAATGAAAGATTTTAAATAACTTAATTAGCACAAAAAATACTTTCATGAGACTATATGCTCATAATATGCATGGCACAACATGAAGGTCACGGTTGTTTAAAGGTAAAAAATACACATTCATGTCCGCTCCTACAGATTGCCTTGTGTATGTTTGTTTTAACTCTAATTGTTGTGACTCATGGAATATCGTTTGGATTAACATTTTTTGTCACGTTGTAGTATGCAAATGACTTGTAGAGTTTAAGAATTGTGTCAGATAAAGAGGATAATTATTGATGTCATCAGCTTCCCACTGGTGCTCTTTCTGAGAGATAAAATTCTTAATCGTCTAGCCATGCTTACTGTTTAAAGGAAAGAAATCGAGAATATATAAGGTTAGGAATAGTCCATCATCTCTGAGTTAGAGTCATTTGAGTTGAAGTCACCAGTGACAATTCTGTCAGATATTCTAGTGGAGACCTTTCTTTTTTATGGGAATGTCTTTAAGAATAATTATTTGAACAAGATTTTACGTGATTTATCGCAACATGACGTACCAGTAACAGGAAATTGTTGTTTTCTTTTTATTTCGATAGAGATATGTTTAGTACAGTTACTGTATGTGTTTCACTTACATAGGATCCGGGCCAGTCCTCTCGCCCATGACTAAACAGGTAGCACATACCTCCGTGTGTAAGCCATCCGTCTGGACATCCGGCTGATAAGCCTGTTGGTAATAAAATAGAAGTTAATTCTTAGTAAAGAAAACCAATCTAATAATGTTATTATAACCGGTAATTTACCCAAAGCCTAAATACAATAGGTTATTATAGATTATTGAGAACAAATGAATATCAGGCCAGTTTAGGTCAACTCCAACATAGGTCTTGTAGCTATCACTTTGCGTACAAGTCCAATATAATTAGAATTGAACTAACCAATATAAACTGCCCGCTTTTTACACAAAGATCTTCTTAGGGAAGAAAACCTGGAAAATTAGTAAACCCTGAAATTTAATTATGTTTGTGTGTTAGTTTAGCCGGAAACATGTTAACATCACTAAGTAAAAAGGCCCTCGAGTCGTCGATGATACAGGAATTTTAAAATCGTCTCAAATAATAGTATACATATTAGATGAATGAAAGCTGAATCTTAGATTATTATTATTATTATTACAGAAACATTTGAAGCTGAAACATCTGATCACGTCTTGTCGTCTGACTTTGAACTTGATTATTTTTATTTATATTTAGGCCATTCCAAGGGCAGATAACTAATACAAAATTCTGACAAGTTTTTTTACCTTTGGTCAAAATACCAAATTTCATGAAATTCCATTTAACATAAATGTTTCACCTTTCCCTTTTTCAGTTTATGTACGGAATTAAAATTGTTTTAAATGTGACAGTTTTCTAAAGAAAGTTGATAAAGGTGTAAGTAAAGAAGAAAGGTCAAACAAACTAATCCTTTTTATTTTAAACGTTTTTCACAATCACTCGAAGACAGTTACATGAAAAGTAGAAAAATAAGACTTTGTTAACATTGATTGTGAATTATCTGCCCTTGCCACTTCAAATTTAAGGAAAGATATTCCGAAAATGAGTTCCGTGACCCCCTTTTATCACTTAATTTATTTCTGACTTCATATCCTAAAAGCATGCACCGTTTGAGTACAAACTGAAAACATCCGCTTTTGAACTACCTTTATGTGTCTATTACATTTACTTCACACACTATATAATTGTTTTTGAAAACATCATGAAAACATGTAACGACAGTGCCACGACAAAATAATATTAGTTGGTTTCGTTGGTGCGCCGTCCCTGTACGGTGACATAAGCAATCAACAAGATTTGGCAGCAGTCATTTTCAACACTGTGGAGAGATAAGACGTGAAGAAATTATTTCAAGAAAATAGACCATGCATGACCTCTCCAATGATGGTCAGATCACTGTACTGTAACATGGTTAGCAACTGACTGAAAAAAGGGTGCAGGGAAAATTGTAAAATTCAATAGTCATGAGGTGATTGAATGAAAATGGGATTTTTTAAATGCTAATTAATAAACTAAACTAAATACTAATAAACTAAACTAATAAACTAATTTAGAAACACTAGCAAGAAACGTTGGATCGTGAAATGACAAAGTATTTATTAAAGGTTATAATCGTAAAAAATTTACACCGAAATGCATTTACAAAAAACCGTTTTGAAAGCTACGATAACGCATATCAAGAAAGTTTCTATCAATAAATAAGTTTTAGAAATTAAAAGAATACCAGCTTTTACAGTCCCAACTGTTAGAATTAATATTATAACTTTAAACATTGCGTCAAATGAGAATCGGTGTACTGTCAACCTTTCCGATTTTGCTGGCAGTAGATCCCACGAAAGATAAGCTATGATAAGAGATGAAGTATACATTTCATTTATATCAAACTTGCTATCAATAGTGTTATAATGTGTCACTATTGTATATACTATGTACTATTGTACATCTGCAGATGTTAGTCTAAATTCCTAAAGAAGACCATTTGCCTACTTAGATGTTGAACTCTGCTTGCGATTGTGAACAGTAGCTAGCATTAAGCACTGCTGCATGACAAGAACAGGTTGACTCAAACAATATAATGCTTTGTTATTTCCACATTTCACTACTCATAGTTAGTCAGTTCATTAGAGATTGTTGTTTCTTCGTACATTCTTCGTTAAAATGAGAAAAATCAATGATTATAAGATAATTTGTTTTCATAAAAGCCTATCTACTAGTATTATGTTAAAACACTACAAATCCCATTCCCAATAACAAGACTTCTTAATTGCATGATAGTGTAAGCCTGCTCACAAGGCACAGGCTGTCACAGAGTTTTTGTAGTCTTTAAGTTTTTTACGATCTTTACTTTACTTTTTTATCCTTAACTTATCTTTTTTATGCCAGACATGGCCTCTTTGCAGTTTTTTTCTCTTTTCATCCATTTGGAAAGAGAGACGTTTCGAAAATGCCCTTATATCTCCAGTTTATCAGTATCACTGAAAAGACGCAAACTGCTTCCAAAAGTGGATTGACCTACTGAAAAGGTGTGCATGTATTTAGATAGATTAAGGAGGGCATTTTGAAGGACAATGCGTCAAAATATTCAGAAGAAATCGCTGTTATAAAGAACGAATGCAAGGTACATTACTTTTGCAACATCCCTCATATGTTATATACAACTGTTTATTACATGCTTTTCGGTGGTTTATATAAATAAATCAGTGATATAAAACTGGTAATTTCACTGTTTGAAACAGTGATTAATTACCTGTTTCTCTCTTTTGAATTTAACTTAATTTTGGAATTTTTGTCAATATAAAGTGCCGTAAACTTAATTGAACGTGAAGTTCGTAAAATGACGTCAACGTTATTTTTAACAGATGTAATATAGTTGACTTTTGGCATGCACGCTTTTCATATGTCCACTAGAGTTGAGAGGTTATATAAATGTCCTTTTTATTAAAAACGATTGTGCTTTGTCATATACTATATTGTATATGACACGAAATACTAACAAGTTTGAGTGTACTTGATTTACGATGTAACAGGATTGTATAAAATATGTACGAGGCCATCTTTAATCCCATTAGGTGAGCAACACCAACAGTTCATTTACTTCCCTCTCGCTCGTGAGACCCGTTCGTCTGAAATAATATTTCCCTTTTTGGTGTCGCTCCTCTCCTCTCTCGCACTCTCTCCCGCTCTGAAAGCCTTAAGAGAGAACACATTAACATCTCCATATATTCTGGCTAGTATATTATCTCTCCTGAGACTTAAGAGAGCATATATCTACAATGATTGAGTTTATCTGAGAAAGAGATGAGAGTGTCTTCCGAGAGTGTGTGGTATCAGTATATAGCTCACTGAGGCATGTTGGGCGTTGATTAAGAGTGTGGCGTGTCCTACTAATAGATAAGTAGTAATGGTTGTAATACCACGAAGAAATATTTACCCTTATATATAGTCGAGTTTTACTATTAGTGCAGGACTATTCTATATAAGTGTGTTCTGCAGTAATATGTAACCCGCAAGAATAATAAATCAGATATTCGCAAACCAGACTTCTATAGTCCTCTCACATGTACTTATGTCAGATGCTTCTCAAATAAATACACATGAAAAATTGTTTTGGTAGCTTTGAGTATGCATCTATGACATATATGACGACGTAACTGACTGATAGGTAAAACTGGCCTAAGAAATTCAGTGACATTTGTCGTCCTTAGCAGCCCAAAACCATGTGTAGATGATGAAGAGAGTTGTATTTACATTCTCTCCTCTTCTTTTATATGAAAACAGAATAGCACTTCTCTACAGATATATGTTTTATGTGCATATAGTAAATTACAGTGAGTATTAATTTCTGTGTCCCAGAGACTAATATACAATCTATTTTATTGAACATTACTAGTGTCACTCGTTAAAAGAGAAAGAATAACGTAAATTCTACATTTTAATCATTGTGTATATATAAATGTATATCGTATGTTTAGCTGAGTGCATAATATATAGCTTCTGACTATCAATGTATGGGAAATGTTAAATCTATAGATATATATGATTTAGTGTGTATATCACGAGTACCTAAATGCTTACTTCTTATGATCAGTTAACAAGGCTTTCTAACAGATGTAACAAACGAGACCAAAGCTGAGCCTATACATAAAATACATTGATATATAGGCTTTAAGGGAGAAGTATGGAAGTTAATGTGGCCTACAGTAGCCAATATAACTACGCTACAACTAGAATGTCAAGAATATTAGATATAGTCAACCAGACAGTATAGAGTAGCCTTCAGCCCCTAAATGAGTAATGCTCTGCGTACCTCAAACTGCTATTTTGTCTTTGTATTAGAACATACATATATCTATTCCTGTCCATAATATCAACTGCGCTGCTGTAGATATAGTACTCAGAGAGAGTATAAAGTAAAAAAGATAAGCTCCAAATGTCTGATCCTTCGTACTTTTACGGGTTTGGTTTTAACTTGTATATCAACACTTGAAGGTCATATTGGACGTTTCATTCCAGTTTTTAGTAGTGTGGGATTCGGGCCCACTCGTGGTGGGGGACAAGTGGTTTTGAAGTTAGCTACTAAAAACGGACTTCAATCTGGAGACATCTCCAAAACGTAAATTTGATGCAAATTGCAATGGATACATCTCGGTTTATCTTGTACCGCTGGTAAAAGTAAAACATTACTCTAATTGGAATAAAGTTACATGAAAATTCCTTAAGTACCATTAACTACAACATAATACTTCGAATCTTTAGCAAATCTAATGACTCTTAGAGGGATGTATGATCACCTTATGCGACTCGCAATATGCTCTTTTGGGTATCACTACACATAGTAAATTAGTGGATGAATCTCAATATATTAACAAATCTGAAGAGCCGATTATATATAATATATCATCAGGTATATAGAAGACGTAATAGATATATAAGAACATTCCATTAAATTCATGCCATACAGCTTAGATGCAGGGATTAATATGTGGCCACTATAAACACTCGAATTACGAAGCTGTTCCGTCGAGAAGTTTTCCGTCGTAATGCGCAAAAGAGACGCTTTACTGTAATGACAATTGTTATAAAACCAAAAATATAAACGAAATTAACATGAGAGTAGTAACAAGTTTAGGTACAGAATCGCTATACAAATCTACAGCGGTCGTCAAGTCTTATCAAACTTAGAACATTTGATCTTGCCAAAGACACAAATGATTAAATATCATTGAGTGCTACTATTAAGAATTTCTGATATGGAGATGATAAGATTCTCTGTGTGTTCAATTTTAAACAAATACAAATAAATTATACTATATATTTATTTTCGTTCGAATTTACAGGTAATAATATGAATTATTGTTTATGTTCCTGTTGTGAGGTTCCTTTACCCAATGATTTGACCCTCGCTGGAAGTAAACACAAATGAAAATTTAATGATAGTTTAAAGCACATACTATATTTACATCAGACAAGACAGGTCATATGTAAAGGATATATTTTGTCTAACACAAAACCGTATAGTCTGAGGTATACTTTTATATACATATATAAATCTTTCTTTGATACTGTTCCGAATAAATGAACAATAAAACCGTAGTTTATATGTAAAAAAGACATTAAATGACGTAAGTGATGATGATGAAAATGATGATGAAGAGAAGGAAGATAATGATGATGATGGTGATATGATGATGAGAGGAGTAAGGGGGGGGGGGGGGAGGGGGGCGTAGGGGAGGGAGGGGAGCGGAGAGGGGGTGGGCGGGGAGGGGGGGGAGAGGGGGGTGGTTTCGCCAGCGGACCACGGGGCTCTTCGCGTACCACCACACCGCTAGTCGCCGACCTGATTCTCCTCAGGGGCGGCTTCCTCGTGGCACTGACCGCGGGCCCCACAGAGGCCGACCACACACCACACCACAACAACCACCCCAACCACGACGAACGAATACGACGACGTTCTATGTAAATACGATTGATGATATAAACTAATGGACTTCATCTGCAAATAAATTAAAAATAGCTCAACTCTTTTATGATTCGCATATATAGTAGTTCTGTGTTCCGAGCACACAGCATCATTCCAGTGTCCTGATCGTATATAAAGAAACAGCGCAGTTTTCGGGTCATTGAGAGAATTAGTCGTGGCTTGGTTTCGTTAGGATACCAGTTCATATAGTCACCGAGATAGTGGTTAAACTTGTCATCCAGGTCCAACTACCTTCTTTCACTTACATTCACTTAGAGAAATCCAATTGATTTTCTGAAACAAATCCGTGTGTTATCGTTTAAATAGTTTTAAGGGACGTCCACTAAGGTTTTTTAACTGAGGAGAAAATAATTTTTGAGAACTATAAAGTTTCATTTTGATAATTAACTTGTATGCAAAATTTCAGATCATTAGCTCTCCACTGTTATCCAGAATAATTTTCTAAATTGTGAAAAATGATCCAATATTGAAAAACATTGAAACGGTTTTAACTCAAATCAGGTAAGAATAGCATATGGAACAGAATTAATGCATTTATTCTATCTTGCTTGATGACATTGGAACTTGCATTATGCTTAATTCCATCTTGCTTGATGACATTGGAACTTGCATTATGCTTGATTCCATCTTGCTTGATGACATTGGAAATTGCATTATGCTTAATTCTATCTTGCTACATGACATTAGAACTTGCATTATGCTTGATTCCATCTTGCTTGATGACATTGGAACTTGCATTATGCTTAATTCTATCTTGCTACATGACATTAGAACTTGCATTATGCTTGATTCCATCTTGCTTTATGATATTTAAACTTTGCATTATGCTGGATTCCATTTTTCGTTATTTCATTCAAAACATTTCGTAGTCACCAATTCTTTCATTGAGTGATAAACTTTAAACTGGAACAAGCCATTTGGAATACTAAAATGAAATGTTAACGTCATATACCTTAATGCATAAGCTACCTTTCTTCATGCTCTATACAAACCATTTACGGTTTAGTTTGTTTGTATTACTTTTATGTATAAGTCATTTTAAAATTGACTATTTTTGTTCCCTGATGGATTTTTTTAAAATGTGACTTATTTGATTTATAGCTCGCATGGCGTGATTACTATTAGCTTTCGCTTATATCCATTATGCAGTGTTTATGCTTAATAAAGCTCGGTGTCTGAGGCTTTGTGGATTATGTTTGATCATCTTACATTATGATAAACAATTAAAACTATGTCTAGCGATTTGTGAACTGTTAAGGGGCGAGAACTCTGTTATCGATGTCAACGGATTTTTTTCCACGATTCGCCTATCATCGGAATTTTCCGTATAGATACTGCGTACATGTATATATAAATACGTACTTAATTACATACGTGCAGTTGAAAGAATATAAATACAAGTAGTAAAGGAATATGCAATATAATTTTATATATGTATACAGTCTAATAGAAAAAATATGCTCGTAAAAGTGATGCAATGGGGCAGTTATACGTACAGTCAGTGGCGGATTCAGGCCCTGGCTTAAGGGCTGCACCTACCCCCAAATATACGTTCGTGATCTTGGATGGAATATATACGTGTCAGTTTCATGCAATAGTCTTCTTAGTGTACTCCCTTACCAAAACATATTATGCTCTCATCCAGTTGTTAAGCACCTGCCCTAGGTAAGTTGCGAAGGTCTTATCTAATGACTTGGACATTAAAAAGCAAAAATTATTGGCCTTTTAACTTAATAAATGTCTCAGAGTCACTAATAGTGGCGAATAGGTATGTAACACATTAAAATATACATGTATAATAAGGAAATGAAGGAAGTTGTTTATTTTTGTAACATGTGCATAGTCAATTACAAATGAGCCGCGTCACGACAAAACCAACATAATGGGTTTGCGACCAGCATGGATTCAGACCAGCCTGCGCGTCCGCGCAGTCTGATCAGGATCCAGGCTGTTCGCTACCAGTTTCTCTACTTGTAAAAGAGTTGGAAAGCGAACAGCATGGATCCTGATCAGACTGTGCGGACGCGCAGGCTGGTCTGGATCCATGTTGGTCGCAAACCCATTATGTTGTTTTGTCGTGACGCGGCTCAAATGTTGGGCATATGTGTGTCTGATTATAGATCAGACATCCCGCACACACCACCACATTCGCATACATTTGTGCTTAATGATATAAGTAGTTATGGACATCTTTCAGTAACATATTTTTATCACAAAAATTTATTGAAATCTATAAAATTCTTACTAAATATGTTTTATTTAAATAAAAACACATACACATAATGTATAGGAATCTGCTTTCCTTATTTACGGGTCAAGTAAAGTTGTGTCTGTCTTTAAAAGAAACTTCCATATATTTTTTTTTGTAATAACACTATACATGTACAAATGTATATTCATACTGCCCACTTACAGTGTAAAGGATTTAAAGCACAATATTTGTGTGAAGCCAAATTATATTTATTTTATTTTACAGAAAAAAAATCAAGTTTGTACTGTACTAAGTCGTGACCACGAGTTACTAAGTCGTTTAAGTCGTGGGAACGAGATAACTATGTCGTGCAGACGAAATAATTAAATCAGATAACACCATGATTTTCTAAACTTAGAAAATTTCTGTTTAAAGATTTACGTGCAACATTAATTTTTTGAAAATACTGAAGTGTTCACTTTGAACTTGATACATGTCTTTAGGATCATAAGGCCCATAAATCATACATTAATTTTGACTAAGTTTTAGCCCTTTGTTGGGACAATTCTATAATAGAATTGGTCATTTTGTACGTACAACGGCCTGTTAACATTGTTTATACCATAACTTGAGAGGGACTTAGTCCTGGTTTATTTTATTGGGTAGGGACATTGCCCATGGACAGTAGATATCCTATAAGGATGTTTGAGGTCACGGGTCAGACAAACATGACACTTTATGTAAAATCATTGTCTGATGAATGATTTAGAAAGAATAAGCCGTAGTATATATACCCTAAAAAGATCAGTAGATGACATCTAATAATTTTTAGGCAATTTGGTCAGAAATCAGGGTCACAATGACGCTTAATCTTTGACCAATCAATAACTTGTAAAAATGGCACTTTTACGGACAGGAGAAGTAGGGGCATCCTTGTTAGGAAAATTCATATAAATAGTGTAATTTGATTGGTTATTTATCTCGTTCGCACGACTTAACTTTCTCGTGGCCACCACTAAACTTTCTCGTGGCCACGACACAGTAACTTGTTCCAACGACTTATTCATCTCGTGGCCACGACTTAGTTATCTCGTTCCCACGACTTAATTATCTCGTGGCCACGACTAAGTACCTCGTGGTCACAATATAGTATCTCGTTCCCACGACTTAACTATCTCGTGGCCACGACTTAGTAACCCGTGGCCACGACACAGTATCTCGTGCGCACGAGATAAATAAAAACACACGCATGTCACCTTTGTGCCACCGTAAGTTTGAGCATAGTTTATCTTAAAATTCAATTTCACTATTGCTCATACGACTATCACACACGTTCAAAAAGAAGTGTAAACAATTGTATGAGAGGTGAGTTATTAGAGAAATCTATAACATTTTTTTCACATGCTGGCGGAATCTTCAAAAACACGCACTTTTCATCTGTCGCATCGTGTTCTCTTGTTTTCCAGTAAATTTTCCCTTTACATGTCAGTCTCCAACTAACACTGTTCTGTATACGCCCCTGTATAAAGGGGACGTAACTTTGTTTACTCCACGTGCCAAAATACGGGATCATCCGGAAAATAACGGGATGTACCGATAAAGCGACACCTGCTGTCATAATATGAACACAAATTATTGCAACTCGCATTATGCTTACTGCCAACTGCTTAGTGCGTACTGTCACATGCGACTATAATATCGCTATCGTTGTCAGTGATCATGTATTGCATTATATTTGTAATCAGTGAATATATTGAAGCATATGAATGCTAAGGCACATCAAATTCGCCAATTATTGATCAAAATTAATAATTTATTGTAACATAATGTCGACAATATAAGTGGCAGATTTATAGCAAATTAAAGGTACTGACAGAAACTAACCATGTGACATATAGTTATATCAAGAACAAGCAAAGAATGTTATCTTAAACACCAAACATAATACGTTGTCCTTTATAAAATATTAAACATATAGCATATTAAATTATTATATGTGAGTTTGATGGTTTAGTAGGGAACACATAAGGTTGCAATTACATGAAAGTGCATTCAGTAATCATAAGGCATGATTGAATTCAGCAAAACGCAGGTTTTCATTGTCATAAAGAAGTATAGAAGCAAGCATAATGTAAGTCCCGATATCATAAAGCAAGATGGAATAAATGCACTAATTCTGTTCCATAATAGCACAAAAATACGATTTTCAATTTATTTCTGAGTATTTTTTTAATTATCTTGTGCATATATTTCTGTTTTAAGTGTCAATGTTTATCTATGTAAGAAATAGAGAAAAAAAGTTGTTTTTTTATTATTTTGGACCTCAATGGAGTTCCCTTAATGGATGCATGTTAATAGGAAACCGATTTTCTATGTATTCTCAATTGAAATAGTATAAAAGGGAAATGAAAATATGTTAAGTTTGACAAGCGATAAAATTATTACCTATATGAATTTTGATAGGGAATAAAATCCTTCATCATATAAGTTGACAAGGATATGAAGTTTTATTTATGTAAAAAAGGGAAATGGCAAACAATCAGCATGGAAATTTAATGTTTATAAATAGAAATCAATATTTTATTATCTTACGAAAGCAAGGTTAAGACACATACACATATATGAAGAGATGCATATTCTACTCTTTTAGTCTTTGTCAATGCACACCTTTTAAAATATAACCAATGAACTTTCGGCTGCGTTAGAACCACGTGATGTACCAACAGAAATCATTATATCGGATCCAATCTTATCAATTTAGCCTCGTTTCCATTTCCATAGTCCAAAACATCCATATCAAATGTATATCACAACTCATGTAGCCTCATTGGTCAAAAATTTATATCAATGCCTTATTGAACTTGATTTAATCTGTTCTGTCAAAAAGTAAAAAAGTGAAATAAAGAGGTCATTGTGTACATTATTGAGAACGATACTGATTCTAGTGCACTCAGTACAATGTATAATAACCCCATAATATGAGCCGCGTCACGACAAAACAAACATAGTACATTTGCGACCAGCACTCATAGATGGACAGCAATATTCACTACTGTATGTTTTTATTTTAAAAACATAAGGAGTGGTCCATTAGTTACTTCATATTTACTTCATAGTATGCAACATATAAAAATCCAAATTAATTTGTAGAAAATCATGAACATCCGTCGATCCGAGCGGCTATTTTAATGCCGAACATTGATCAAAATTGTTATTATTTACTCGTAAAAACAGTCAAACTCCTTCGCTTTGACCATTACTTTATTGATGCAATGAAATATTGACAGTATTTAATTTAATTGCAACAGGAAATGTTCTCCACTAAAATAGTCTTACGTTTCTCACGTCTGACATTTTTCACGACCCTCCCGTGAGATTCGTAAGATCTTACATTTTTCACGGGTCTGACGAATCTCACGCTACACCGGACAATAACTAGAGTTAGGAATGAGATATTGTAATCGCACTTGGTGTATAGCAAGCTTATATGAAGACCCCGGTTGGTTTTGCAATTAATTGAAATAATTTTTGTACACAGTTAATACTTCATTTACTTTAGGTTGAGTTCAAATGTTTCTTAAATCCACTTCTTTTTAAAAAGTCATTGTGTTGGTGGGGGTATTAATCACCTTCAGTGATTGCTCTAGTTAAAATTTGTTCTACGATAAATTAAAAACTGTTGTAAATACTCATCATACATAGATCAGTTCACAAAACGATCACTGACTCTTGTTGTTAGCGTCTTAGTTTTGCTTAACCTCACCTTACATAGACAACGTTAAATGTAAAATCTCCAGACTCACGGTACGGGGGATCGTTAACGAGACATGTTTAAATTGAAATATCAATCTTGCAAATTGATTCGTCTGACGCCAAATATTCCAAATGTCTGTAGCTAAGTACACGCTAAATATACTTTGTTTGATCTTGCAGATTGTAAATTTCAGTCTTAAAGATATGAATATAATTTCAAACAATGTCGATGAAATGCCAGACTCAAGTTCAAGTTTCAAGAGTTTATTCAGCATAAACATACAATATGTTCATTGCCATACATATGATATAATGTGCATGTAATATAACAAGAAAACAAACAAACAAACAAACAACAAAAATAAAATACATTTGGTAACAATGAGAATAACCCAAACAAACACACACACACACACACACAAAAAAATATTTTTGAGAAAAGTGTAAAGAAATAGTAATTATTCAATATGTATTTAAACAGTCAGATTTATTGATTATACGTATCTCGTTTACATGTAGCTAGGTATAAATACTTTGCCAGTTTATTTATAATACTTTTTTTGGCAAGATGTCATAATATTTCTAAATTTCTGGATACTAGGCCAAGAACAGTAATAATTAGGAAGGCAACGATATCTTATTTCTCTATAAAAGGGACACACTAATAGAAAATGATACTCATTTCAACAACATTCATGTTACAACGTAAACAGATTCGTTCAGATCTTGGAATATTCCTGTGTCTACCTTCCTCTATCAGTAATTTGTGAGCAGAACATCTAAATCGACATAAAGTAGTACGATAATTTAAATTACTAACACACAACAAATATTTTTCCGCAACATGTTCATTTTTAAATATGCAATAAGTTTCTAATTTAGGTAAACTGTTGATTTCACTTTGCCATTGTTGTAAGTATTGATCTTTTATTCGTGCTATTAAAATATTTAGTTGATCATTTGTAATATTTTGATTATTCCATAAAAAACGGAAAACCTAACTCATTCAACAAATCTCGTACATCACTGGACCACTTGTTTAATAAAACATCATTATTATTTCTCATACTATAAATTCTATAAATAAGTTTGTCGTTATTCTTAAGAATTCTGTACCAAAATTTCAATATCCTTATCTTTCTATATACAATTAATGGAAATCTTCCTAATTCTCCATACACTGTTGTATTTACAGTTTGTTGCCTTACACCTAACAACTGTTTCAAAAATTTCAAATGTACTCTTTCAATGTCAGGGGCTTTATGTAGCCCCCATATTTCTGATCCATAATTTAATATAGGTAATATCATGGTATCAAATAATTTTAATTTATCTGGTATCTCAAAATTAACTTTATCAAATAATGCATTTAAAGAAAACAAAGCTTTTAAAGCTTGATTAGCAAGCGATTTTTTGTGCTTGATAAAAAACGACCATTAGAAGAAAGCGTCACACCTAAGTATGTAAAAGTTCTCACAACTTCTAGTTTTTCACCATCATAGAATATATCATAATCTTGAGTTCTGTTTCCAGATTTACAAACCATGACTACAGTTTTATCAGTATTAACAGTAATATTCCATGCTTTACAATACATGTTCATGTTATTTAACAAATTTTGTAGACCTTCAACAGTATATGAAAATAAAACAGTGTCGTCAGCAAATAATAACATAAACATCTGTATTTCATCTAGACTGAAAATATCATCAGATTGAGTCAACATACAATTATACATATCATTTATGAAAAATAAAAACATAAGAGGAGACAATGGCTCTCCTTGTTTCACGCCCATAAAAGTTTGGAAATCATCTGTCAAAGAACCATTCACCCTTATACATGATCTAACGTTGTCATACATAATTCGTAACATGTTGACTATTTTTGAAGAAGCTCCATTTGTTATAAGTTTATACCAAACACCGTCCCTGTAAACAACATCAAACGCCTTTTTAAAATCAATAAAAGCTAAAAACAGTTTCTTTTTTTCATTGTGTAATATTTTGTTTATGATAGAATTTAAAACAAAAATACAATCTATTGTACTTCTTCCTTTACGGAATCCAAATTGAACATCTGTCAATAAATTATTACTATCAGCCCATTTCCTTAATCTATTATCTAATAAAATTGAGAAAATTTTAGCAAAAACGCTTGTAAGTGTTATCCCTCTATAATTATTTACATCATTTAAGTCTCCCTTTTTAGGTACTGGCACAATAATTCCTTTAGTCCAACTAATAGGATATATACAATTTGAATACATATAATTAAACAATTTACAAATCACTGGTGCTAAAAATTGCTTACATTCTAAAAATATTTCAGGTATAAGTAAATCTTCACCAGCACTTTTACCTCTTTTAAGTGAAGATATAGCATGATCAACTTCTTCTACACTAAAATCCTTATCCAGCTCATAAACAACATTAGAGTTAAAGTTATCATCACTTAAATTCGCCTCTACATTTTCATCATTAAAAATATCACTACCCGTAAATAATTCTTTAAAATGATTAAAAAAATCATCTTTACTTAACGTACTACTGTTTTTATTATAAGATTTTAGCTTCTTTATTTCAGACCAAAATTTTTGTGGTTGTTTTTTCGATAGCTCGTGCAATTTATGTTTTTGATTTTGCTTGTACTTTGATATTGCTTTTCGCTTAGATTGTTTATATCTTCTTCTGTTGATAATCAATAAGTTAACATTTCAGATGATTTATCATATCTATATTTTCTATTAGCTAACCTCAATTCGCGTCGAGCATTTTCACAGTCTTCATTAAACCACGGGCTTTGAAATTTCCTTTCACTCTTTCTATCTGCATCTCTATAAATATGCTTATTTGAACCAAAAATAGAAAAGGCTTTATCATAAAGAATACTTGACAAGTCACTTATTCCACTATCTAGGTCAATATCTGACGAAATAATACTATCGACAATATTACCAATTACGGGCATTTCCCTTGACATAATATTCTTATAATCTATCAACTTTTCTTCTTTAAAACGAAGTTTACAAACATTTGCACTAATAACATTATTACATAAAACATTTTCACAAAATACATCAAAACTTATCTGTATAGGCGCATGTGTTGAGCATGTATAAACATCGTGGACAATAAATTCAGAAATAAAGGGAAATAACTCGTAAGAGCATATAACGTAATCAATCAAACTATTTCCATTCGAACTCATATTGGTAAAACCACCAATCCCAGCATCGTCACCACAACGCCCATTTACAATTTTAAGTGAGCTACTTCTACATATATCTAATAATTTTATACCCGAGGTATTGACAGTTTCATCCATAGAAAATCTATGAGGAAAATTAGATTCATTAATACAATATTCATTTTCATCTAACACATGTATAAATCTATCAAAATCTGTACAGTTTTGTAAAATATCAGACCTTTTTCCGCATCTTGAATTCAAATCGCCAATTATCGACACGGTACCTAATTCCGTATATTTTCGAATGTTTAATTCAAGTGACTCAAAAAATCCAATTTCATGCAAATTATAATATATAGAGTTACTGGGTGGTATATAAAGAAAACAAACATACATATCTTGTAATAATCGAAAAAAATGCTTGCAAAATTTAACCCATATTATACCTGAGTAATCTAGACTTAATAAAGACTTGTAGACATAAACAAAATTAACAACGATTTTAATATTGATGCAAATATATCAATTCTGGTAATTATTATTCAATAATCTAACGCAGTTTCAATTTTGCATGATAGACAAAATTTCATTAGCCCTGTTGGACAGTATTTCGAAGGAAATATTATTAAATCATCAGAAATAAATTACAAACTTCTTGCAGAAAGTCAATTCAAGTTTCGTTCTTTATCTCTCCTTATCTTTTTGTAAACAAAGTTATATTCATTGCAATACAGTTCTCTACAAATAAGATACAAAATGTCAGGAAATGAGCCACAATTGGGTAATATACTTTCTTTTTTCAATCAAGTCAATCAGTTAATTTTATAAGATTGTGGAATACTATACTCTAGTAATATGATTGGTATGAATGTTGAAAAAAGTTTGGCAATTAGTTTTTTCACTCGAATTTATGACCAAATTCTTTATGTTGTGCTAATTCTTTACTAGAAAGTGGTCATATCAAGGAGAACGCTTGTAAAATTTGCAATGCAGATTGCTTCCTCCTTGTACTGCTCCAGGCTCATGTTTTAATTAATATTCCTCACAGAGAATTAATCCGTGTCACGTTTAACTGAATAAAAATCCTCAAGAGGGTTTTATAGAGAAGGGTTAAAGTGCTGTATTGTGTTCAAAAGTACTCTTATTTTTTTACTGTAACTAAAATCCATATTTTTAAAAACAAGGTAAACATTTAGTTTTATATACAATTATGCTCGCATCAAAATAGAAATATAAGTATCGCAATTTATAAGTTTGGGGTGGCATTATACATGTTTATTGTATTGAAAAGCGGTTTTGTTTTCTTAGGTTTTCTTGAGTAATAATTATGTTCATATATCATTAACATTTTAATTTGACATTCCAGTTTTTTGTTGTTTTTTTGTTTTTTGTTTTTTTGTAATTCCCTGTATATATTACAAACTCTGTAGCTATAGTGCATGAGTGTATTGCATGTTTAACTCCTTAAATGTCAAGATATAAATATGTTTTATACGAGAAGTTATTTTGTTTTTTTTTCAACGTTTTTTAAGTTTTTCGTATATCTTAAGAACCCACTTGTATATCTATAATATAGCTAACACGTGCTACTCCTTGTTTTATACGGTATTGTTTAAAATATTCCAGAAAACTATTTCTACTAAAATAATTTACTTGATTTTCTATAGCTGTTTCTGTTTGGCAATGTTAATATTATGCATTTATTTGGTCATGCAGAAACTTTTGCTAATTAAACAATTAAGGTAAGTCTGTGGATTTTTTTAATTGCACTTGCTCTTCTATTTAACATAAATATATTTACCGTAAGCGCTTCTACTATGAATCGAATTAATGCTATTATAATCTAATAATTTTTTGACGTTTTAAAACAAACATCTTCAAATATTGAAGAAACAATTAAATTGTCGTCACTGGCTATTACTTGTTGTTTAATTTTGTCCACAGCCCTAAATGAAAAAAAAATATTTGCCCATGTCATCATATATTCAAAGTAGTAATCTAGATTCTAGAATTACTTTTTGTTTCTCTGGTAATTAACAATGTTGGTTCATAATAAACAGATTCATTGGTAATGTGAAAAGCACACTGTAAATATTTGATTATAATTATGCAACGACATGAACATTTTAAACATGAAACTATAAGCTTCATTATGATAACAAATAGAACACACACACTTGTTATGCTACACATAATGTTTGCAATTAATATTCATAGTACATTTAATAGAAACAGCTTACAAACATTAAGAATGTAACGTTAAGGCGTTAAGCAAGTGTGCCACGTATTTTGACGTGAAAATGATATTTTATACAATTCTTTAATCACATACTCAAACGCACACGCGCACTTACACACACATACACACGCACAGAAACACACTGTTTAATTACACAAGATATAGAATGTTTGTATTGTTGTTCACGTATGTCTATTTGCAAATATTTATTCCATTGATTTTAAAGTCACGGACGTATCACGCAAATAAATAGTGGGTATTTAAGCAAAATTCATACACAAATTGCTCTTAAAAGATTAAGGCCTTAAGATTAAAATATATTAAACACAACAAATCACCTTAATTTGAATTGATCAGTTGAGCAATTTGATTCTTGTCCCTGTTAAATAGGTATGTCTTATGCATTCTGTATTTAAAAGCAATTATGAATATGCTATTAGATGTAATTGTAACATTTGCTGCTGAAAAAATAGGAATTATTTATTTTATCCAAACAATAGGGTAGTTCCTTTTTTCCTTCAAAATACAATATTTGATTCTTTGCTCAAGTCTCTTGTATATTTGTTACAGTAACATACATATAGAAAGATACATCAAAAGTGTCTGGCTAGGAACTATAATTATGTAGTTATTTTATGGTCTTTCTATATCAATCAGTTCTCCATAATTTCGCTAGGACTTGTTAAAAAGGAAGGTAAATCATTTTAGAACCTTTATCTATATTGTTGTTATAGAATAGTCGGCACCACATCATTTTTTGTTTGTTGTGTTTTATGTCACACCAACACTAAACAGCCCATATGGTGAATTTCCAGCTTTACCGGTGGAGCAAGACCTCAGTTGCTTTTTCGTGCATCATGATTGAAACACCGACGTTCAATATTTAATTTTTTTTATTAAAAAGTCAGTGTTTATAAAATACTTCATGTGATATATTTTCAGTGGTGCATGCGTCTGTTTTTGAACATTGTTATAGAGTATACTCAAATCTTTTTCGTTCCATATATGCGTAATCAGACAGATAAATTGGCTGATAAAATGGTGAAAATCTTGATGCTGTTTTGAGCAAAGTTGAGGATTTTGCTCAAGGCTGAGTCTATCATGTATGACAAGGCTGTATATTAAATTATTAAGCTACTATCGCATTTAAGTAACAATGACTCGTTAAGGAAAAGAAGGAACTATTCCTTTCTGAACAAAGATAATCTTTAGAAATATGTTTCCCATTGGAACAATTTTTAAATGGACATAGGTTTATAGGTACCATATGAAATATCATCCTGAGGGTAACAGTGTATAACTTGTTGTATTAGTGATTTATTTTAAGACACATTTGGGATTTAGCATGCTGTTTGAGATATTGATCAAATCAACTTTTGTTAAAGGAATGCTAACTCTTGACTTGTAAAAGTTTAGATGAACTTGATAAGTTGTAAAATTTGCAATGCAGATTTTCTTAGGTTTGTACTAATGTGGAATTCATTCATTTATTGTTAGAATTCTTTAATTATTATTAACCCATGTCACGTTGAACTGATTGCAAAATCCCCGAGAGATTTCTATAATGAAGAAATGCTTAGCGAAAAATACAATTCATGTTATTTGTCATGATAGACAGTTGAACGTTTAAATAAGTGTCAATTGTAGAAGTCATTAAAAGTCAATAAGACATGTTCTCAAAGTCTTCAATGCAGTGTCTTCAGAGGAATCAATAAATTAAATTTGAATTTGCGTTAGAAACACAACTCAAACGTGGATATAATCCAGAAGGAAAAACACACCTGTCTTTTGTTACATCTTATAGGTTGCGGTATCACATGAAAGTGATTGTTTGTGTTATTTTCAATGCAAATGGTACTGTTTTTCATGACCATATCATGTTGCTGACTTCATGTGAAATTGTATTAATAAAGATCTTATTCAATCAAACTGTGTCCCAGTTAAATAATCGCAAAATTATCAAAACAATAATTTACAGATAGACGGAGAAAATATTGATTTTTAAATGGAACAAAAGATTTTTATTGTTTTAGTCATTTAAAAAACTTTCGTAAAAGGAAAATAATTTATTAGTTATTATTGTTTTTAGATTTAATTGTATGTAAGAAAAGATTCGAAAATAATAGAATAAGAAATATACATCATACATGTATATCATATATGTTAAAAAACTTTATATACTTCATAAAAATATAATTGTTGTGCTTTTTGCTTTCTTTTTATAATTATACCTTATTGTGTTATATATATATTTTCATTTGATACTTGATACTTTTATTTTGCAATATATGGCCACCAGCCAATACTACGGAAGCGTCCTGGTGTCAATTTAACGTGTTCTATAAAAATTAAAAACTCCTACGTAGGAGATAGAAAAGCCTAATTAGGAGTTTATAACTCCTACGTAGGAGTTTAAAAGTCCTACGTAGGAGTTTAAAAGTCCTACGTAGGAGACAAGAAAAGCCTACGTAGGACTTTGTAACTCCTACGTAGGAGATAAAAAAGCCTAATTAGGAGTTTATAACTCCTACGTAGGACTTTTAAACTCCTACGTAGAACATTTTAACTCCTACATAGGACTTTTAAACTCCTACGTAGGAGTTTATATCTCCTACGTAGGACTTTATAACTCCTACGTAGAGGAATACTTACAAAGTCCTACGTAGGACCTTTAAACTCCTACGTAGGATTTTAAACTCCTAATTAGGTTTTTTTATCTCCTACGTAGGAGTTATAAAGTCCTACGTAGGAGTTATAAACTCCTAATTAGGCTTTTTTAACTCCTACATATGAGTTATAAAGTCCTACGTAGGAGTTTGTAAGTCCTACGTAGGACTTGAAAACTCCTAATTAGGTTTTTATATCTCCTACGTAGAAGTTATAAAGTCCTACGTAGGACTAATAAAATCCTACGTAGGACTTACAAAGTCCTACGTATAAGTTATAAACTCCTAATTAGGCTTTTTTTATCTCCTACGTAGGAGTTATAAAGTCCTACGTAGGAGTTATCTTTTTTTTATAGAACATGTTAAACTGGCACCAGGACGCTTCCGTACAATACACATATTCAGATTATACATTAAATTACGAAGGTGGTGGTGTTAGTAGTTTTCACTCCGGATAACGACAGTAAGCCACAGCACATTTCAACCACTGCTTTGTTCTTGTACAGGCTGTCAAGCAATTTACCAGTACATGTTGCCTTCACTTTTGCAAGGAACTGAAACTTATGTACATGCCAGAGCAGAGCAACAGTTCGAATGACCGTAGAAAGGATTTCATGATCAATCACAACGAAAGTGACCTGCGCCGTCCGGGAATCGAACCCGGGTCGCCCGATACTAAGTACAACGCTCTACATGTACCTATTGAGCTTAACGGACGGCTTACATTCAAATAATAACTTATGCAAAACTGATAATGATGGCACAAAATACAGTAAAATCTTTAAATCAGATTATTTTTCTCATTTTCAAACAATTTAAACTTTGCTGGAGATTTTGGCAAATGAAATAGATTTTTCATGCTTACAATCTTTTGCAAAGAATGTCAAGTGAACATTTGATATGTTGAGGAGGGGTAATGTCTTCGTGTTATCAAATATTACCCCTCTAATGCAATGTAGTAAGACTGTTAAGACAGCTAGATATTTATTTAAAGTTTACGTCCAGTAGTAAAATGAAGCAAGAATAAAAAAAATAGGCACTTGAAACTTGATAAAAACATGACCTATTGTAAAAACCTTGTGCATTAAATAGCTTGTTCTATTTTATTTACTATTATTATTTTATTAATTGAGGCGTTTCACTTGTTGTTTATAGTTTACATCTTACAACAGCACAAACTTCCAGCATAGAATGCATTGAAACGCGGATTTTCCTGATACGTTTTTCACTCCTCATATGAGGTGTTCATAGATTTTTATTGTTGCTGCCCGTGCATAATAAGCCGCATAAATAAATGCACATGTTATTTATGAGATTCCTGTTACATAGTTTTTTTGTTTGTTTTGTTTGGTGTGTCTGTAAAATGACAACTTGATTAGCTCTATCTTAAGCCTCATAAGGTGTCATTTATCGAAGATGCTTTTTGTTCCTCTAAGCTAACGCTGTATAGAAATTATTGCGGCACTAAAATATTTATATTTACGATATTTCTTTATCAACCATGGCATTGTGCTAAATGCTACGAAAGTAATTATCTGTATTATAGAAATCTACAGTGCTAAAAAACACCATTTATTTAAATTTGTTTAATTATATATCGTCTAGAAAGCGTGCTTGTTTTAATCTAATTTACTTTGAATGTTCGCTGTCCTAAGTAATTCTATTCTTACAATACAACGAAGAGGAACAATTAACAAAAGATGTTTTTACAATTTATAATCAAATACAATAAAAGAAGACCCCCCCCCTTCCCCGTGTCTCATGTCCCCTTCCCCTGTGCCTTTTGACATAATGGGCCTTATATTAAATCATTTATTTGTTTTGTTTTAGTTCCTTATAAGTTACTAATTATGTATTCTGATGTAGTGGTTTGCCTGCCCGTACTCTGCCTTGTGCCCTGTCCTGTTTTTCTTTGGAGTCCTCCTGGGCTCCTTGCCGCTGACGCTTGTTGCTGGGTCGGATGGGGGCTGCGTTCATTGAATGCCGCCTTTCCTTGTCGATCTTGTTTATCATATTTTGATGATTTACACACTGAAAATCGAAAAAAATCAATTTGTGATTTTTTTCCTGCGCAATGGGCGGACTACATTATTGATTTATCTACAATCTACAAATTGTCCAATAGTTTTGCACACCTCGTGTGTTCTGAACCTGCCTATCTAAAGGTATAGTCTAGTTTTTTTACATTTCCAATGTTTGTCACTCGATTTATAAATAACATTAGATGATCGCCCTTAACATTTACAAGTAGTTATTAATCTTTAGGAGGTTGGATGTGTGTGTGTTGGGGGGGGGGGGGGGGGGGGAGCAAGGGGGTCAACATCATAAGAACGACGTACAATTTGAAGTTCAAATAACTTAAATTTGACATGGTTTTCTGATGAATTATTTTCTGCAATTAGGAAATCTATAAAAAATTATCTTTGCCCTGTTGTATTTTGCACATTTTGGGCACCTATTGCACCTAGTTGTGTATATCTTAAAAATCTCTCATGTAAAGGGTCTCGTGCTTTTTTCTGCGTAGTGGGCAGACTACATGCTTAATTTTCGTCAAATTATTGAATGTTTGGCACAACTCCTGTTGAGTTCAAAACCTGTCTATCAAATGGTTTGGATTAGTACTTTTACATTTCCAATATTTGTCATTTAGTTTTTCAAATTATAAAGATGATCGCCCTTAAAATTTGCCTGCATGTCTAAACAGTTTGCTGAATGTCCTAGTAAAGTCTAAGAAAGATCGTGCTGCTTTAATTTCTTACATATTGATACATATACATATATATATATATATTGTGATGAATGCTTCCGAGGAATCACACTTTGTCACTATTTTATTTCAAAATTGAACATTTTTCTTATCTTTTGTCATTTCTTTAGGCAGTATCGAGATGTGTTTTATTTAATCTAGCACATACTGATTCCACTTCCCGTTAACTGATCGTGTTAAGGTCACATTACATCGCTAATGTTAGAAACATTTCTGGTATCATTGCATTAGAGTGATTACTACCTAAAAGCAATTACTAGATTGGACTGAATAGGAAAAGCTTCAGTTCACAAGTTCATATAGAATAATTAGAAGCTATTTTGGATATTTACTAATATGTCTTTTGGTGAGTTTCTACTTATCACTGATTCTAAATGTATCTTCTAAAAGGATTTACATGTCTAAGTCAATGTTTAAAAAATTAGCGTTGAAGTAATACTTGCCCAGGGACTGTCAGACAGGTTTCCATTTTTACGACAAGTTATGTCATTGTTAAAAAAACGAAAAAAGTATGTTTATGTTTTAAGGACAATATGTTAAACAATCTTTTGATTTTGATTATCGTACGATGCACGTGTAAAAATTAGTAATTTTATATACTATGACGGAATCGGCAGATCAGAAGGTATTCGTTTTGTTTCAAAGTTTTAAAAGCTACTGTGTAACATATCTATCAAACAGTTTTATTACAATCGATCCCTTACCTGTAAATAAAGACTTAGCATGGCAAACTCGATAAGTTGAATAATACGCAAAAGTAACGTACAACATTTTTTCTAATTGAATATGTTTATATAATTGTTTATTTGAAAGAAACTTTAAAAAGTTAAAGATAATTGTAAACTGTTTCAGTTTCCAATCACATTCACAAACTAACCATGTTTACAATGTATACTTTATACTTATTGTTTCCATTTTTCTGATGGGAACGTTATCTTGTTACAATCTATTGTCTTACTTCTCTTTTATTTATTATAGATCTTGTAATCTGTCCATACTAAAGCATGTGACCTTAAAGATTGACTGTATTGTGTTGATATGATTGCGTGGTGATTGGTGTTCTGTTACTTTCTTTTATAGGCGGCAGAATACTCGTATACGTATGTCTTCTGTTTAGTGCAAGAAAATGAAACATGTTCTATTGTACGTGATGAAGTATTTGGTAATTTATATAAATGAAAAAAAAAACAAAAAAAACAGATCAAATAACTCACAATCTATTTATTATAAAATTTTAATGTATTTTCATTAAATAAATATTTAAATATCTTTGAATAAAAAAACTAAAAAAAAACCCAAAAAACTTCCAACGTCTTATACTTATATCAGCACATAGCACTTTGAAATGAGCAGGTGCGTCTGATATATTAAATATTATTCTTTCCCTGGAAAATATGCAATAAATCAACTGAAAATATGTAATTTTTTGTTTTCCTTGGCGCTTGCTCATTTTCAAGAAACCATTTCGCTCGATTGTTAAAGCGGCCTTCACTTTTCATTTTGTGTTTTGAACGTAATTCTTTGCTTTTTCAAACGAAGTATTTAAGTAATATTACGAAAGAAAAAATTATCATATCACTGTGAGGCCTTCTTCAAAACAGTGACGTTTGTTCTTGTAAAATAGAAGATTTGAAAACGACAGTCCGCTTTACTTACTTCCATATATATGGAGGGTGATTAATGCCAAAATTACATCTTGCTTTCTTACGTTACATCGTGCTTTCTAACTTGTACATCGTGCTTTCTAACTTGTACATTATGCATTCTGACATATACATCTTGCATTCTGACTTTTACATGTTGCTTTCTTACATGCACATTATGCTTTCTGCTGTGTGCGACTTGCTTAATTTTATGTTGATGTCGTTTTTTAACGATCAATTATTATTCTTTTGTTGATCTGGTATATTAATTCAATAAATTAACCTGCAACTGTTTGTATTTGGGTCTATTTACTCAGCTTGAATGACGAATGTCATAAGGTAGAATACGCATAGCCGAAAGCCGAATGCAGCAAGCATAATACAACGCAACATCTGGTGTAATAATATGTGACACCCAAATTATGCTAACAGGTGGCGCTACAGTTATATTCTCGGTAAAGTCCGTATTGCGGTTCGGATTCAGTTTACCAAGTTACGTCCCTTTGTTTTAAACGATTTAATCAATATTTATATTTATTAATGAAACTCTGTAGGTCAAATTATATTTCAAGCTGACAATGACAAGTTGCACATTTCCAAATCAATGGTTTTAGAATTTTTTTTTTCATCAACAAAATAATTATAAAAAAAGAGCAGTTGTTTAACATTGTTCAAAGTGCTTGGGCCATAAAAAACTTCTTATTAAAATATTTCATCCTCTTGAAAAGTTCTTAAATTTGGACATGGCTTATTTCCAATACCTGTGACCATCCACAACATTTTTAATGTGTTTTTATTAATAAGGACATTTTCTTGCCTATTTTCACACTAATTTTGTACACACGTTAGATTTTTTAAATTCAACTTGTCAAAAAATGTATTTTTTTCACTAAGTTGCTTTATGAATACGGCCCAGGTTCTTGTTCACAGTGTCAGCTTAAAACTGAAGGAACTGCTGCCAAAATCAGCTGATTCTGAGAAAAAAAGGGAAAAAAGGCAAAACTGTCTAGTCTGTCAATCTGTGAGAGTTAAGCTTTAGGCTATTAATTGTTGAGTACTTAAAAACAAAACGTACAAAAATGTCCCAAGAAATGGTTATAAAATCAAATGAATTGTTTGTCATAGAAGATATTAATAAACATTTTTTCTACATTCTCAGTGGTGTTTGTATTGCAAATACTATTGCCTTAAGGTATAAAACTTTTTTGTTTTAAATGAGTAAGATCTGCTATACATTTCCAATATCATGAACTCTTTAAATAAAGAAAACTACTAATAAGGCATCTTCAGCCAAACATACAATATTCATTTTATAACCATTTCTTGGGACCATTTTTGTACATTTTATTTTTATGTACTCATCAATTAATATTATGAAATCATTCGTCCTAAAGCTACACCACGGTGCATATCTATATCGGTACCCTCTTTGCGAAATCTGCTCAAACGGTACCCTCTTTACACATGCACAGGTCATTAATTCTCTGCTAAAAACAAACCAGCGATGGATAACAATCCAGTAAAATTTCAATGTAATAAGGAAAGGGAGTTTGACACGTACAAAAGATATATACCACGGAACACTAAAATGTCTTATTTATGTGCTGATTTGTCATGTGCCCGTTTTTCATGTACTGCAACTTCACAATAAGCTACAAAAAATCGACATGTCTTGCCTCGCCCATCACCTCGACATACTTTTCGGGCTGCAATGAACCGTGGGCTTGATTATATATGCATTATACATATTTAATATGTTCATTTACATATCATCTTCGGACAAATGCCAGTATATTGTTAAAAATAAATGTAAAATTCATAAAACACCCTACTTTCGGTTTTGCAGCGTACCCTCATGGCACAACATATGCTTTTATATGCGTTAATCGTTAAATAGGTATGTAATATTTCTTACTTTTATGTAAATATTACATACTTAACGATTAACGCAAATAAAAGCATATGTCATGCCTTGTACGTATGTGTTAAAAATGAAAGGGTACCTGTGATATAAAAATTCAAATGAAAAGAGGTAGCCCGTGCCGCTGCAAAAGAAAAAAAAAGGCAAAACTGTCTAGTCTGACAGACTAGACAGTTTTGGCATTTTTTTTCCTCAGAATCAGCTGATTTTGGCAGCAGTTTCTTCAGTTTTAAGCTGACACTGTGAACAAGAACCTGGGCCGTATTCATAAAGCATCTTAGTGAATAATTTCAACTTAGTGAAAAAAGACATTTTTTGGACAAGTTGAATTTAAAAAATCTAACGTGTGTACAAAATTAGTTGAAAATAGGCAAGAAAATGTCCTAATTAATAAAAACACATTAAAAATGTTGTGGATGGTCACAGGTATTGGAAATAAGCCATGTCAAAATTTAAGAACTTTTCAAGAGTATGAAATATTTTAATAAGAAGTTTTTTATGGCCCAAACACTTTGAACAATGTTGAACAACTGTTCTATTTTATAATTATTTTGTTGATGAAAAAAAAAATTCTAAAACCATTGATTTGGAAATGTGCAACTTGTCATTGTCAGCTTGAAATATAATTTGACCTACAGAGTTTCATTAATAAATATAAAAAATTGGTTAAATCGTTTTGTATATTTTCTCCATGAGTGCAAATGGAAATTTTAAAACAAAGGGACGTAACTTGGTAAACTGAATCCGAACCGCAATACGGACTTTACCGAGAATATAACTGTAGCGCCACCTGTTAGCATAATTGGGTGTCACATATTATTACACCAGATGTCGCGTTGTATTATGCTTGCTGCATTCGGCTTTCTGCTATGCGCATTCTACCTTATGACATTCGTCATTCAAGCTGAGTAAATAGACCCAAATACAAACAGTTGCAGGTTAATTTATTGAATTAATATACCAGATCAACAAATGAATAATAATTGATCGTTAAAAAACAAAAATCAACATAAAATGAAGCAAGTCGCACACAGCAGAAAACATAATGTGCATGTAAGAAAGCAACATGTAAAAGTCAGAATGCAAGATGTATATGTCAGAATGCATAATGTACAAGTTAGAAAGCACGATGTACAAGTTAGAAAGCACGATGTAACGTAAGAAAGCAAGATGTAATTTTGGCATAAATCACCCTCCATACATATATAGAGAGCGGACCGGAAGATTAGACGTATCGAGGGGTTTCTTCCTTATTGTTTATGTATTTTTATTTTACACCTTAATTCTTTTGATTTGACAATTATATTAAGGACTTATCTAAAATCAACGTATTTATTACTATTTAACCTTTTGAAAATTTGAAGTGCTCTTTATGGCGTCTATACAAATTATTCATTTTATGGTTTGTTTAAATAGATATCACGATGGCTGTCAAGAATTGTATTTTATTTATTTAGTGTCTAGCCATGTCCAATGTCAAAATTTATCACTTTATATTCAAAAAGGTTAAAATATAACTTTAAATTGATACTTTCAAGGTAAATAATCGGTTTTATGAATCAGATTTGCATTATGACAGTTCCCATTTACAGGCATCCAACATATGCCTCAATTGGAGTTGCTAATTTAAAACATGACATCTATAATAGTTAATAAATCCGATCTTTTTTATATACTTAATATCTTTTTAAAGGGCAATTTTAAACAATCAGTGACTACTGCGTTCATACAGACTTAGACAATTACATGTTATTTTTCCTTTAAACGAACTTTCGAAGAAGAAATAGAATTTCAAGAGTATTTAAGTTCGTAGCATTCTGTCTAATTCTACGTGGATTTTTGCCATGCTGTATAAGGTTACTGAAGCAGATGCTATGCATATGATTGTTTTGAATTATATTGCCTTTTAAGGAAATAATCCATATAAAGGTACGAAAATTGAAGACTTTTTGTATTTTCTAAGCTTGCAAATACTTTTTAAAACCCACAAGGTGAAACAGTTTACAATTGACGTATATTTATTTAAGTTAATAGTATGGTGAGGTTTATCATGACTTTAAACAATCATTATTTGTGACGAGAAGAGAAAAGTGGAGTCAACTTATTTGTAACACAATTTATCAAATGGATATAGAGTCGGATTTAAAATGAAAGACGTAGCTCAGTATTATCATAGTGGATATGTGTTTAGCATTTATCTTGAGGCATGCCGGTTCAGTTTGTGATAATCAGTTACATAAAAGTATTGTATTTAAATTGTATCTAAGCACATTTTTTTAACATTCCTTACATCATCATTGTTATTGATATCATTACTTATTTTACTATCCTTATATTTGCTCTTTGTCGCTATGAAGGAGCGTCATGGCTGAGCGATGTAGGTCATTGGTTTCAAATCATTTGCCCCTTACCTTACCGCTGTAGCTTTAAATCCCGCAAGGGATTTGAATTTCTTTATCCAGCTTACGGAAAGTCGTTGGTTTTACTCAGGTGTCCGCTCGTGTTTGAAATTATGCAAGGTTGGGCAACTGCGGTCTTCTTTCTCTACCAGTAAAGCTGGAGCCGCAATATGACTGAACTGTGTTGGTGTGACATAAAACGGACCAAAAATTATCGCTACTATACTAATTTGCTAGATATCGACCCTAAACTTTCATTAATTATACATTAAAGTAGTTAACCGGTACCTTACACTTCATTTTTTTTCTAAGAAACAATACCTTTTTGTTTACGACAAAGCAGTCGTCGTGTATGGAACCAACCTGTCATATTGTACGCGTTCTGTTAAGTAAATTATGAGTAGCGCAGGTGTTATTATAACTGAAATAGTATATACCAGAGAAAATATAATGACATAAAATTTGCTATATACACAGCTCTCATGCATCTCTTGAAATGTTCCTACATTTTGTCACACAAAAAGCATTTTTCGAAATTGATATTTTTCATGAAAATGTTGAAAATGAATTTATCAATAAATTATTGTCAAGTGAACAGAGAAAGCAATTTACACATTGCAAACGGCAACGATCCCCATACATTATCAACAAAAAGTTAAAATATAAAAATGATGGTCAAATGGTCCATCATATACATGTTACGAAACAAAACGAAATTGTTAAGTCTTTCTTGCCGTCTGTAAACTGTTTAACCATATTCTCCTTACTGACTTATTCTCCTTTTTCTGTATGCCAAGCCGATAAAAAATGCTTTCCGGGATAAGATATACGTCCAAGAATACTTTTTCAGCTTTTCAAACTGGAGAGAAAGGTAACAAAAATGCATTTCGCTTAAGGAGGAATACCCTGAGGAACATTTGAAATAGAAAACATTTTTATAAAAGTGACAGAACTTATTGAATTACCCTTGTAACATACAAATGTGGCAGTCTGGTAGGGTCATTATTTCATATGTGTGGTAGAAAAATATTAAAATACTCAATCAGGTTATGTGATTTAGGTTAATTGTCAAATTCTGTTACAGATCTGAAGAAAATATTATTAAAGCACTAATACCATATGGTTTTTTTATGAGCTTACATGAAGAGAAAATGTTCTCATAAGCATATAATGTTTTAAAATGACCAGGCAAATGGCGGTTAATGTTATAGGTGAAACGCATCTTTATACTCGTTGAGTTTATCAAATTGATAAACTTGAAAGTACTTTTTTTCCTATTTAAACTTTTAAAAAAAAATCTTCTAGTTTATGTAAAATGCATGAATTTAGCTACATCAAATCAGACATACTTCAGATATCTACCGACCTCACCGTGTATATCCAGTAAAGCAGGAATGTGCAAATAACACAGGAATTGTGCAAATGTAACGCAGAATTGTGCAATTTAGTGGCTAATTTACGAGCACCGCGATTAGTAAATGGACAAATATTTTTCATTGTAGCCTAAATTGGAAGAAATGAAAAAGCGCATAAGTACGGTGGCATAAAAGTGACATTTGCAATTTTTTTATTTTTTTTTGTTTTTGAAACTTTTATTTATTTGTTTTTCGCAATTTTTTTATTTTTTTTTGTTTTTGGAACTTTTTTTTTTTTTTTTTCGCAAATTTTTTATTTTTTTTTGTTTTTGAAACTTTTTTGTTTTTGTTTTTCGCACATTTTTTATTTTTTTTTGTTTTTGGAACTTTTTTTTTTTTTTTGTTTTTCGCACATTTTTTTTTTTTTTTTTTTTGTTTTTGAAACTTTTTTTTTAGTTCTGTGTACATATTTTATTTTAGTTTTTCGTACATATTTTTAAGCCAATCAAAACAGTTATACCTTATAGAAATAGTTATCTCCCATAGTATAAATTACGCCATTTCCTTGTTCAAAAATGAATAACACACATAGTTACTTCCCTTAGTATGAAATAAGCCGTTAATGTACCTCGGTATACACGATGGGGTCTCAAATCTACGAAAGCGAGGGATAGACTCTTCAACACTGGCACGAATGGCCACGGATAAGGTAACTTGGATTTTTTTTTTTGGTTTTACGTCACACCGACACAGTATAGGTCATTCGGCGACGTTCCAGCGAAGACCTCAGGTGCCCTTCCGTGCATTATTTCAGGCATGAACGGGCAAGGTAACTTGTTCCGAGGCATATATCATTATAGATTATTTTAATTATATATAGTAATTGTGGTAAATCTAAACCGTTGAGCCACACATAGTGATTAAAGGCAGCTACTCAGTATGTGACTTAAAAGTGCATAAATCAAATTTTGTAAACAATCTTATTATTTAAATTTTGTATAGATAGTCCTGATATATAAAAGCACAGAGCAAGGATGCATGTTAGTCTAATTCATTAGACTCTTAAAGGCTTGTACACAACGTACAATCAAATGGGCAGACAGCCGTTCAACCGTCGACAGCCGTACCGGTATATATATGCTTTTATATATCAGGACTATCTATACAAAATTTAAATAATAAGATTGTTTACAAAATTTGATTCTTGCACTTTTAAGTCACATACTGAGTAGCTGCCTTTAATCACTATGTGTGGCTCAACGGTTTAGATTTACCACAATTACTATATATAATTAAAATAATCTATAATAATATATGCCTCGGAACAAGTTACCTTGCCCGTTTGTGCCTGAAATAATGCACGGAAGGGCACCTGAGGTCTTCGCTGGAACGTCGCCGAATGACCTATACTGTGTCGGTGTGACGTAAAACCAAAAAAAAAAATCCAAGTTACCTTATCCGTGGCCATTCGTGCCAGTGTTGAAGAGTCTACCCCTCGCTTTCGTAGAAATTCCTCGATTTGAGACCCCATCGTGTATACCGAGGTACATTAACGGCTTATTTCATACTAAGGGAAGTAACTATGTGTGTTATCCATTTTTGAACAAGGAAATGGCGTAATTTATACTATGGGAGATAACTATTTCTATAAGGTGTAACTGTTTTGATAGGCTTAAAAATATGTACGAAAAACTAAAATAAAATATGTACACAAAACTAAAAAAAAAAAAAAAAAAAAAAAAAAAAAAAAAAAAAAAAAAAAAAAAAAAAAAAAAAAAAAAAAAAAAAAAAAAAAAGATTCAAAAACAAAAAAAAAATAAAAATTGTGCGAAAAACAAAAAAAATAATAAAAAATTTGCGAAAAACAAATAAAAAAAAGTTTCAAAAACAAAAAAAATAAAAAATTTGCAAATGTCACTTTTATGCCACCGTACATAAGGTTGTTGAGACATTAAACTTTAAACCTTATTAAAAATATTTCCATAAAAATGTTTATTTCTCAAGATTATTCGTGAAAATGACGACCTTACTAGCGTATTTATGGCGATGTTTAGTTTCGTTGACGTCTTTAAATACAATAACACACATATAAATTTTTGCTTTTTATATGCGGTGTACCTGAGACATTATCCAATCTACTCGTGTCATATTACACTTAATTTATCGGATAAAACGTAATTGAGATCAGTTTTATGAGGTAACGCCGGATTCGTGAATGAAGCACTGAAGCAACGGTGGTTTTCTTATTAAAAGTAGCTCAATATTATTTTCCCAGCTTCCTACTTAACTTGTAGTTGGACAAATGTCTTAGGTATACAGAATATGAAAAAAATGTTTTAAATGTGTTAAAAGTACATACTTTTTGACAGAACACAAAAGTCACATACAAAACGGTTATCAGGTTGACTTTCTCATAAATGATTTAAAAATGTAAACATATTCCTAAATATTATGTTATGCTGGTAAAAAAATATAATGTATGTGCTTATTAATTTCTTAAAATTTGATTTAGAATAACATATTTTGTTTCGTTTACTTACTGTGTTATTCGTTTTGGCAATAGCGTTGTACAGATTCGGCGTTACTTTTACGTTATTTGCACATTCCTGCGTTACTGGATATACACGGTGGACCTGAACATACATCATAACATCAGTTAAAGTACAATGTACCGGTATGTCAATATTATCGTTAACTTGTACGGACGTGTAGTTTACATATAATGATAAAATGCGTGATTATATTCCATATTTAGACAATTCGTTTTTAAAGGAAAAGGAAATGCACTACTAGAAAAAAGCAGGATTCTTATTCTTATAAAGGTGTACTGCAGAATCGTATATAATAGTCAATAAACTTTGTACAATTAAGAAATATCTGCACAATCTGCTGTAAAAATAATTATAAAATTATCAGAATTAAAATTTAAAAAAAAAATGTGAATCGTAGGTGCACCATAAAAATGTAATTATTTTTAGCCAATTAAACCAATGTTTTGTAGATGCCTTTGAGTTTTCTATTTGTGTTTTAATTAATTAAATGTTAGTATTAAGGTACACATATATGTCTGCTTATCTATTTTCAAGATTGATAGATATGCTTAACAGAACACTGACATCTATTGATTTTTGTGTACGTATCAATTCCTGGACAAATCAATCAATTACATAAACTGAATTTAAAATTTGTAGCTTTATAATTGCATGCCGCATTTAATCATGAAGAATAGACGGAGTTCCTATCGGACTGAAATGTTGACGGAGGGTCAAGTGTCGTACTTAAATATAACCGAAATTACCTTTGTAAGAAGTTACTTCATTCTAATGCTTAAAAATATTTATCAGGAAATAGTATACACAATACTTGATATTTTGGAAAGTAAGCACTGTGTTTCAGTAAATGATATTTCATTGAAATAAAATGTCACTGGTTTCCCTTGCTCAAGAATATCGATTGTGCTTTAAGAGCAAACTCATCAAGTGTTAAAAACAAAATTAATGAAAATGAAGACTATTAATGGATGAATTATTTGTTTGTTTAAGACAAATTGACAAAAAGTTAAATACCGCATATTTCACATCAAAACACCAGCCCGTATAAACAGAAATACAGTATTCTTATAAGATAGTAGTTAAATTTCGTTTCAAAGAAAATTATCGAACAAAATGTTTATGCGCCTGTGTGATACTCTCATCTTTATTTATGGTTAAAATAACTTACAGGTTTTGTGATAAATTATCTATAACATATAAATGTACAGAAAACATTATAGTTATAACCAGTTAATGTCTTAATATGTAACGCCTACCATTAAAACATAACATCTGTATCATCTATCATTTGTTATTTATTTATTTTCTTTATTAAAAACCCCGATGAACACAATTGTGTTTAGCAATTTTCAAATTTAGTTTCTCTCTGTTGAATATATCACAAATTATATGACACAGTGGTGAAAATGCATATCACAATCCAAAATATATGACTGCTGTGAACAAAAACCTTTTTTTTTTTTTTTTGGTTAAATCATGATTTGTTTTTAAAAAGGTCGCTAGTATAAAAAGTGTGATACTACTGTTATTCCGTACAATTTCATATTTTTATTTAGATGATTCAGGCCACCAACCCGTATATCACAATAAACACAAAAATATTTACATACTTATTATAGTACATAATCACAAATACGGTGAATCTAAATTAATCAATATATCAACATTTATAAACAAGTGTGTAAGCAGTTGTATTAATGCAAAATCATAAAGAGTGACTATTTATTTTGCCTGTTCCTGCATCTTGAAGAAACGAGAATCAAGAAACAACAGGAACAAGGTTACATTATTTAAAATATGCCATTAAGTAAGGCAGATTACCTTCAAGTATTAAATCTAGATAATCTATAGCTTTGCTATAATTAATTAACATATAAAATAAATCAACACGTTAACACTGCAATAATGATGACCTCAGTTTTCTGATCTCATCAATTCTGTGAGGAGAAATGCATAAAAATAATTTTCAATTTGTACAGAAGGAAATTTGTCAGTAAAATGGTCAAGAGGTGATTATTTCCAGTGCTAAGTAATGTTGTTTGTACGATAAAAAAGGAAATGTACTTATAGATAATAAAAGACATTTATGTCAAGGCTAATGTCAATCGTACACGGTCAATAAACTTTCCCTTAAGTACAAGAAAAGTAAACCGCTATCATCTGATGTATGTTTAGACTGTCAACACGTCCTATATCAAAATGAAATGTGTACATGGTAGATGTTTCATAATGTAGAAGGTAATGTTTATAACACAATTCGTTGTAGATGCCTCTGGGTTTTCCATTTTCGAGATATGTTAAATGTTATTATTGCAGTAAATATTTTTTTCAGCTTATACAGTAGGGTGAACGTGTCAGTTTACACGCAAAACGCACGTTACACGCTATACGAACGCACGTTACACGCTATACGAACGCACGTTATACGCACGCAAAACGAAACGAAATACGCAGACGCACGCAAAACGATATACGCTAAACGAAATACGCTAAACGATATACGCACGCTAAAACGCACGCAAAATGAAAACGTTTCTAAACCTTTATTAAAACATCGTAATCATTTTAGGTTTTTAACAACTTTAGCTACATGTAGATCGTTTATAGCGATAAATTTTGATTATCATATAGATCTATACTGTATGGTAGCTAGAAATGTATTTCAAACGAGTTTATGTAAGAACTGAAATGCACTCAACCTAGCACCGAAATTAATTTTTGTCACCGCCTCAACAAATGATTTTTAGAAATATTTATAAGCTATCGTACGCTAATATCGAAAGTAAAATAGTTAGGATAACGTGTTCCTTTTTATGCGCAATCAAATAAAGAAACTATCCCTTGCATTCACTACGTAATCTCTACGTAATAGTCCAACATGGCCGACATTGAATTTATGCATTGCAAAATTTTATAAATATACAGTGCTAACAATTAAATTCAGATGGATTTATGAGGCATATCTATATTTTAAGTGAGGCTGCATCATAAACAATCGAACTATATAATCTTGAGTGTAAAATAAAGGAATAAACTATTTTGACAGAAGTCACGAAAACAGATTAAAAACACAGGATTCTACCACGGATAACATTAAGCCAATTTAAGGGAAATGGATAACATTAAGGGAAAAGCTTCCAGAATCAGGAATGATTAAATTGCTGGCACAATACGTAGATTTAAGTTGATGTCCTGTATGTTTCATTAGGACACCGCATGATTTATCTTGTCTTGTCGCCAGTAAAATCTTCTCAAAACGAAAGTGAAAGTAGAAATAAACAGTCTACAGTTTACTGTTCAGTAGTACTGAACAGCTGAAATCCAGTGAAATCACAAAAAAAGGTAAAATTTCTAGGGCATTACAATATATGAGTATATATAAATATTAAGAACGCAATTTTATTTTAGGTCTGAAACAGTAGTCGAGAGGAAAAAAATGAGGAAAATAAGGAAACCGGTTGTGATGTAAAGTTATTGGATACTGGTTGGGGACCACAAAAAACCGGACAACCACTGAATCCGGACGGCCCCGAAAATGCTTAATTTAGTATTTTCTTTGTGCGGTGGGTTGTCAGTCACATTTTATCAACAATAAGTGCATGTTTCTTTTGAAATTAAGTAAATAAATGTATTTCAACCTCCGTAAATGGTAATATTTTAATTTATATTTCAAGAATGTTGACGTTGAAATTCGGGGTGAAGAAAGCAATGCCTGACCTCATATACCAGCTATAATCATTCGCAGAGTGAATAATAGAATATCCAAAAGTTCAGCATTTGTTGCTGACATATTACTGTATATCATGTTACAAATCAAAAATCAAAACACCCAAGCTTTTATCTGAATTAAATCATATCATGCACATAGCTGTCCGGACACATGGTACTGTAGTGTTGACTATTTAGGTAATTTTGATACCCTCCTTGTCGAGCCTCAGATGTAAGTGTCATACAATCAGAAATAAACAAACTAGTTTGTTAGTTAGGAGAAGAACCTAGCTGAACTGTGTCAAATTGTTTGGTCTCTAGGTTAAAAATTATGAACTCTGTACTGGCAAATGTTCCAAAAGTGTCCGGTTGATGGTCTCCGACCAGTATACAAAGACAGCGCAACAGAAATATTTTCATATCACTTAAAATTGAAATTTATTGACGTGCGCTTAATATATATTAAAAGGAGGATATTGAATGAGTGTAAGTTCAACGCTGAATTTATTGCACAAGTTGAATAAAATTATATTATGCGACTCTGGTGAGCATAATATCTACTCTTATATTCAATGAGTGCAAATAAATTCAGTAATGAACATACACAAATTTAATATAATATTCTATTTAACACATACTAAAAATAAAGACCGTTTAAAGTGAAATCAGAGTCATTTTTCTATGACGCGCCTATAGTTTAACGCTAACATTTTAGCACGTCTTTACACTATGTTTGTATAACGCTCATGACGTCACATCAAAATATATGCACGGCAGTACAATACCATATTACGGAGTCGCAAAATCAGCACTGGTGTGTGATAATATAATGCTTTATCACACACCGGTGCCAATTTTTGCCACTCGTAAATATGGTATTGCACATCTGTGCATATAATTGACATGACGTCATTAGCGCTATACAAACATTGTGTAAAGTCACACTTTAAATATGCAGCCTGACTGGGACTTGAGCCCGGGACCCTTGAATACAGTGTCGAAAGCTGACTACCGGCTAAGCTATCAGTCCTGCTTGCATACTCCTCCCTCAATAGTGAACAGTTCTTAGCTGTAGAAATGAAAAAATAAGTTTTACAGTACAGTGTTTTTTTTCCTCTACTTTGGGAATGGTGCCGGTACCAGACTGATTGGGAAAAAATGCATTATTTTGACTGAAATTGGGATTTTTTTTAAGCATTTTTCAGCTAGAAATAAGATTAGTCATCATGAATATAGATAGCTAACAGCTTCCACTGTCCAGGGAGAACTTTTGAGTGGTGATTCATGTGAATATGTTGAATTTAAATGATTTCAGAGAAATCACTTGGCCTTGTGGTTATTTTGAACAGCCATTTTGGGAATTTAAACATTGGAAATTGGGAATTTAATGTCTATTTTCTATTGGGAACAGTACCGTTTTAGGGTAGTAGTTAGATAAAGAAAAAAACACAGCAGTATCCTTTTTGTGATTCCATATACCATGCCAGTAATGGTCCCCTGACAGGGAAGGGAACACTTCCTTACTGATATTGGATCTGAACACCTCAGTGTCTGCATTATAGGACATTTGCCATACCTTTTTTTTTTTTTAATGAAATTTGAAGGATTTTTTTCCATATCAATCAAACAGATGTAATTGTTACTCAATATTATAGTAATATGTTGCCTTACTAACTAATAGTTTCATTTCCTAGGAGGTATAATTAAGGTAAAATTACCCCCATTTTTAAAGATGTAATGTATTTGCTTGAACAAATAGGCATCAAAGAAAATATACCCTATCTTTCTTCATTGTCAATATAATTCAATGGGGTTTTCTTATTTTAGTCAATTAGATGTAGTTGTACTTGATAGTATAGCATTATTTGGCTTTACTTGACCAGAAGGTTATAACTAGGTAAACTTACCCAAATTTTCAATGATTTAGTGTGGTAAAGTTATTAATAAGGCTTTATAGAAAGTTAGCCATTATTTCTTAATTTTCAATGAAATTTTTTGGGATTTTCTTATATAAGTCAATTTGATGTAGGTAAATATAATATAATAATACTATGTTGCTAAACTAACTTTGATTCATTTACCATGAGGTTATAATCAGGTAATATTACTCCATTTTTAATGAATTAGTGTGTAGCTTGTATAGTTATACATAATAGGAAATAAGCCATAATTTTTTTAATATTCAATGTAATTTATTGAGATATTCTTACTTTAATCAATTAGATATGCTTGTTAATTAATATAATAGATTTATGTTGCACTTATAATTCTGTTTCATGTCCTAGGCAGATAATAAGGTAAAAATCCCCATTTTGTAGTGAATGTAAGTGTTCTATCTTAAGCTACAGTCTCACTTACATCCCGGCAGAGCCCCCGGTAGACGTCCAGGGTGATCCAGGAACGACCGGGGAAAACCGGGGTACATCCGTAACTCTGCCGGCAACGTCCTGGATGATCCGGGAACATCCGGCATTCGACCCCGGATGGAATAAAATATTTAATATCACCGGGGTGGTCCGGGATGATCCGGGAAGGTATAGCTTTGCTGGCATCATCCTTAGCTCTGCCGGGAACGACCGTGGTGATACCGGGAAAGCACCGTAGCTCTGCCGGCACAAACCGGGGATGATCCGGGGTATGATATAGCCGGTAGAGCTACGGTAGAGCCCCGGTATATGCCGGCAGAGAAAAGGTAAACTACAGGCAGAGCCCCGGAGGATAAAGGTAGAGCTACGGTTGATCCGGCAGAGCCCCGGCAAAGCCCGGATCATTTCAAAAAAATAAGGACAATTTGTGATGATTGAACTTGTTTGTATTAAAAGCCTTCCCATTTCCCTTCTATCCAGTATTGCATAAGGATTTTTCAGAAAATCATCATGAATTACTATTCTGGAACAATAGATATTAAATTAAATAAAAATTATTAATCAAAGTTATCATTTTCGGGCGTTTTCAATCCACTGGGGTTCTACCGGGGCTCTGCCTGGATCGTCCTGGGCTCTGCCGGGGCTCTGCCTGGATCGACCGGGGCTCTGCCTGGGTCAACCGGGGCTCTTCCGGCCACATCCGGGAAACGACCGGGGAAGCACCGGCATGAACCGTAGCTTCACCTGGGCTCTGCCTGGATGATCCGGAGCGCATCCTGGGTGGTTAGTAGGGAACTACCATAGTGCTTGCCGTGGTAAGTGTGACCGCAACAATAATTTCATCCCGGATCGTCCCGGATCATCCCGGTAACTTACCCGGATGGTCCTGGGCTCTGCCGGGAGTAAGTGAGACCGAGGCTTTAAGACAGTAAAGTATCTCAGGAAATTTGCAATAACTCTTATATTTTGTAATGAAATTTGGTTGGGACTTCCTTACTTTAGTCAATTAGATACGTTTGTTAATTAATATGATAGATTAATGTTCCTCTTATAGCTTTGTTTAAATTCCAAGGCTCTTATAATTAGGTAAAATTTTCATATTTTGTAGTGATTTAGTGCATTATCTTGGACATTTAGGCATCTTAGGAGATTTGCCATAATTCTCATATTTTGAAATGAAATTTGTTAGGACTACCTTATTTTAGTCAATTAAATATGTTTGTATATTAATATAAAAGATTTATGTTATATAAAAATTCTGTATCATTTCCTAAGAGGTTAAGTTTAGGTAAAATTACCCGGTGTATCAACATTTTATGTGGCACTGCTTTCTTTAATAGTTGGGGTCCACATGGAATTTACTATAAACATTTATATTTTTCATGGACAATAATATTGAAATCTTCTTTTTTAAGTCATCTAATTAAAGCTTTTAATTAATAAAGTTTATTTGGATTGAGTTATCAATTACATTACTTTTCATAGGGATCTTGTATTAAGCTCTTTTTAATGAACTGACCTACCTATGAAGCATAAAATTGATATTGTAGGAAAATTAAAAATTACAATCAATTGAAATTGTACAGGTCCCAAAAGATATAAGTATGCAAAATGGGTTTTTGTAAATTTAAATAAATACATAGGTGATATTTAGGTATATTATAGTTAAAATTTTATCAGTTTTGAGGTTATAACTTACTTGAGGGAAGTTAAACAAGTGACTTGGGACTACAGCATACCTAGCTGAGAAAAATCTTCAAGAATTATATGGTTATATATGGATAGGTTATATACTTTTAAGTTAGCAAAGGGCGACACAGGCTCATCTCGGGTATCTTAAAGGGGTATTATGTTAAGTAATGATTACGGATTGATAAATCTTTAAAGTGATTTTAGATAATATACAGGAATAAAAATCAAAAAAAGCTGTATATGTTTATCAAAGTGGGTTATAATATGGACCTCATATAAGATTAAGATATATTTGAGCCAGGTCACGATAAAACCAACATAATAGGTTTGCGACCAGCATTGATCCAGACCAGCCTGCGCATCTGTTCGCTAACAGTGTCTCTACTTGATATACAGTTTGTAAGTGAACAGCATGGATCCTGATCAGACTGCGCGGATATGCAGGCTGGTCTGGATCCATGCTGGTCGCCATACCACTATGTTGGGTTTTGTCTAGACGCGGCTCATTTAACTTTTAACATGTAAACACTGAACTGGATCAGGAAACAAGGATTGACAATTTTATTACGATTGCTAAAATAATAATTGTAACTGTTTTTTTATTGTACATAATAGGAATATTGCTATATCATTGTATTCTCTTTGTTTGATTGGACTGGTTGAAATTCATAGAAATCCCTAATCAAAGGTATCATTATTTAACAAAACATATATTTATTAAATATCACAAGTAATAACAATACATCAATATGACTGTCAGACAGATCTTGAAACAAAATAAAGGGCTTTAAAAGCCCAGGCCACATACAAAAATAGTAGTCTATGCTTTGATAATGAGCTGACAGATAGGGGAATTTTGTAAAGGGTGGCTTAGTCTGTCTGTTGTGATTACATGTCTAAAAAGTACATCATGGCATATTTTAGCCACCATAGAATTTATCTAGAAAAAATATAGCAATTTTTATTTGTACAAAAATATATAAAATAGTACAATGTATGATTAGTAAAATGTTCACTATACATGTACAAATAATGAAACTATTAACAAAATGTCGGTACAGCCGCGGTACGGTATTTAGAGGGTCACGGGTTCGAGTCCATGTCAGGATTCACTTTTTTTCTCAGCCTGTGACTGATATAACATTTGTATAGCCCAGGTAGAAATTAAATCACAATGCTAATTAAGTAACCCTGGGAAATTCGAAGAATATATTGCATACACAGTAGGTTTATAACGATTCAGTATTTTAACAAAGTAAAACGTGTAAGCGGCCGAATAGCTCGGAGGAACTCAAGAGCCGCGGAATGGTATTCCGAGTGTCAGGGGTTCGAGTCTCTGCCAGGCTGTTACATACAATATAAATCTGTCAAGAAAAATAGGGAGGAACTGTCTAAAATAATTATCACCCTAAATAGGATTCGGATTGGGTTCGGAAGTCTTTTGATGAAAAGTCAGAAAGATGAACTTGTAAAGGGGGTGGGGTGCGAGTCTGATTACCATCATTTGATGTCTGACGAACCTCATATCTAATATATATTGGTACGCATATAAACACGTGTTTGCTGAATTTAAATATCAAAAATGTTGCAATTAATTAGTAACTAAATCTTATATGCGTATGTAAACCTAGGATTAAAAACTTAATTAATCTTCGGCGTAAAGCATGGTAGAAATCTTGACCAGTATTCACCGCGAGGTCACAAACTTTAAAACTTTAAATGTAAACATCACAATAATACTTCTTTTATATAATATTTCTATTCTTTGACAGGGACACAGAACATCTCTTAACATGTTAAGAAACAAGAAATTTACATAATATATCTATCTAAGATATTCTTTTACTTCTGAATAGTAACAGACGCAAAACACGGTACTTAGACGAACGCAGACGCACGCTTAAATAAGAAACGCACGCTTTCAGACGCACGATAAACGAAAAAAACGATACACGGAAAACGAAAAACGTTAAACGCTTGAAAACGATACACGCTTGAGAAAGCGTTTCAGCAAACGCACGTTGCACGCTATACGCACGCACGTTACACGAAAAACGGACGCACGAAAAACGCTTTTTTGACAACCAAAACGTTCACCCTACTGTAAGTGTTCAGAATAGTTAGTTACTCTCTACGGCACAATTACGCCATGCCTAATAATTGTTTATTCAAATGTAAAATGGCTCCATACTTTTTAACATATGAAGGAAAAACAACAGCAACGACACAAAAATCACTCTGTTCACACAAGTCTCGATTTGTCTTAATAAATCGATGACAACAATATTTTGTTATCATTATTTGGTAATTTAAAATGTTTCCTGTTTTGAGGGTAATTATATTTGATAGTTCTCAAGTAACAGACTATCTTATGTTGCTAGACTGACAAATAGCTTTAAACGCAACTAAATATTTTCCAAAAAGTACAAATAAAATGCATAAAAATGATTGTGAGAAGCTAGAAGGTGTTGATAAAACGGGATGCTAAAAGGAGGAAAAGACATAGCAAGTATAAAATAGAAAATGCATTATTTTACAAAGCATGTTGCACAAAAATTAATTCAAAGATTAAAAAGATCGAGGTGAAATACTATTAAATATAACAGAAAAAGGATACGCGTAAATGTACAAATGTTTGATACAGAAAAGATAAACTAATGTGTAATATTAATATGCTTATGGTGATTCACAATAATATAATTCTTTTTTAAAGAAAAGAAGTACATGTAATATTGTTTATTTCGTAGCGTTGAAAAATGATTTTTGGAATCTTATTAGCATAAGATGCCGTTAAAATATACAATGAGTTGTAAGAGCAAACAAAAGCAAAGTTAAATGGAATTAATGGGCATACGATAAATATCAATGGGTGAAATACACCTTTGCTTTATAGCAGTCAAGCTGGTAAAGAAAAATATAGATCGTGTAATTGCAAACAAAATGTACTAATATCATTAATTTGATATATGTGCTTACTAAAACAATTGAAAATGCCAAAAATAGAAAAAGAAAAAATGTCTGCATGCAGTCAAAACCCTTCAAAACTCCAAGACTGCAAGGTATTTTAATAAAGTCATATTATGCCAGGATTTGTTGTTTTATGTCTTGTGTATTTGCAAGCATATTTTTCTCGGGAGCTAAACAATGATGAACATATCTGACTTTATTGCTTACATTGATTGTAAAAAGTATAATTCTCACACATCTATAAATTATTGCATTATTCAGTACATAACAGGAAACAAAACACACAATATGAATTATATATTAGACATTATAAAAATACGAAATACCTGTATATCAAATCTGACAAAAATGTGTCAACATGTTATTATAACATTATTTCAAAGTTTAAATTTCCCTCTTTATATAACACAGTGCTTTACTATATAGGATAGTTTGCAATTTATATCTAACCACTGAGTATTATATGAAACAAGTCTTTATTATAAATTTTACGATTGTCATTGTTAGTTTCTAATATCGTGTATTATGACATGCATATGCATGGATGATATATATATAATATGGTAAACTTTTGAAATATTTAAATGTAAATTGTGCAAATAAATTGATTTTTGAAACATAAATCTTTATCTCAATTCATGTAAACGTCTTTCTTCTGACATGATGTCATAATTTTATATATGTTACGGCTATAACGTCATATTTATATGCAAATATTTGATTTGAGTCAAAGACGCCAATACAGATGTAGGTCTATCTTGTTTGCAGATCGATATATCATGTATATGCGTAGTTTTCGTTAACTGCAATGCAAGTTAAGTTTAGGTAAAAATTAAAAGATGAATTTACTACTGTAACAGTATTAAGCGTATCGGTTTAACACAAAAAAAAGAACAAAGGTGTCAAACAATATAAATATTAAACTTATAATACTTATAAAAACATGTATTTTTCACTTAATCATATCTTTTTTTTGCTAGTTTTCGTCTTCTTTCAATAATATTAATAATAATAACAATGATAATAATTATAATAATAATAATAATTATTATTATTATTATTATTATTATTATAAAAATAATACAAACATATACAATTTCCCATGCATACATAAGACAAACGATTAAAAAAAAAGGTAAATAGTATGAACATTAATGCTGTAATTGTTATGAAAATCAAAATGGTCGGACAGCAAGTTTTAACAACATTATTAAAGAAACATTGTAATATACAATGCGTGAAGTAAACGATAGCAATACGAACAAACGCGAGTTAACCTTAATTGAATTAAATGTGAAAACATTTAATATTTCGCATACATATATCAACACTTACGCGTATGTCGAGTATTTAGTCAAAATACGAGCCCGTGTTTATTACACTTTCCCATTTACTGTCTTTTTAACCCTTTACCACATATATACGCGAAACAACGCACTTTTGACCCCAAGTTTTCGTTTGAGAAATGTTGCTAAAAAAATTGAGCACATTTTCGGCGGCGCCCCCCTTCCAAAAGATTCATCAGGGGGTTGCCAGAAGGGGGGTGTGCCCCCTTCTGTTAGGGGGGTTTAAAGGGGGGCGGAGTCCCCCTCATCGCCAAGAAAATTTTGGACTTGTGAGAGGCTAAAAATGACCCCAGGTCGATCATAATGTAACGTTTAACCAACGCTGAAAAGCCTTTGACTCTATCTCAATCCCTTGAGAAGTTGCAGCACTTTGAAATAAATTTTGATGGAAAAAATCGAGGCAAAATAGTGATTTTTGGCAATTTGAGATGTCCCCTCGTTGCCATGGTAACATGAAATTTAAGACTGAGCATGTCGTTACAAAGGCAATGGTCCAGTTAACATTTGTGCCAAGTTTGATTAGTATTGAAGCATTTTTCAAAGTTTCATAGCAGTTTGAACTTGTAACAGGAGGCTTTTCAGTGAAAACGGCCATTTTTCACAATATGCTCATGGGGGAAAGGGTTAAATGAGTTACAAGATTTGATTTTACATTTTGTTGCTATATATAAATGCTTCACTACATATCCGACTAAATCTTTTATTTCTCTGCAATAAAATTGATTTAAACATTAATATTATGACGAGTGGTTTGTTTACCTTAATTTCAGTTTAGAAGTCTTTCAACTCGGAACATTTTCAGGGAAATCCAAGTTTTAAATTGAATCGATAATGTAAACTGACTTTGAGACATTACACATATGAAAGACTTATTATCGAAAACTGAATTTAATATAAATAAACATGTATTTACGTACATATGAGTTCAGTGTTGAAGAAGAAATGATTACTTTCGTTGCTTGTACTTCATAACATTCTCATGAACTGTCATATGACGCTGCTTCCATTGAATCTCCCATTTCTCAATCATGTCAAGTTATGGCGAAATTGAAGGAACTAAACATGAGTGGGGTAAACATTTAAAAACAAATCGTTTTATTCTTGACGGTTACAATATAGTAATGGATGGACAGTTTTGCAGTACTAAGGTGAGATTAAATATATTATATGTTCGGCGTTTAATATGCCAATTTGGATCATAACTTATCAATATAATTTGTGTCAATGGATTACTTGTGCAGTATTTGCAAGATATCAGATGAAGGAGATGTGTTCTGAAATTTGCAATGCAGATTGTCTTCTAATTGTAATGATGTTCAGTTCATGCTTTTATTAATAAAGTTCTTATCTTATTAACTCGTGTCACGTTAAACTGATTGCAAAATACTCAAGAGGTTTCTAAACAAGTGAAATCTCGTCGGTTGTTAAGTGGTTTAACATTGCATCAAAAGTGGACTTTTGATGTTAAGCATCATTTTTACGGCAAATTCTTGTCAATAATTAGGATATATTGCTCTTAATTTGACTTTTTATTTTCAAACCAAAACAAGAAAGGTTTGCGGTTTCAGAAGCATATGTTTTATTCATAAAGAAATGAATAATTGGTACGCAAATGTTGAATATATATAAACAGGATAAATCGCCTTTTCAACATAAACATATTTGTAAATGCATTTCCCAGAGCAACTATTGTTATATCGACAAACATCTTAAATTGCAAATGGTTTCAAAGTTGTTGCACAATTAAAACTTTAAATCGTAAATAATTTTGAATCATTTAACAATAACTTTGTTTTAGCATTTAACTTCATAAAGCTTTAAAAATACGCTAAGAAAATTTTATTATAAATATATTACAACAAAGTCTAGTTCTATAAAAAAATACCTCGGCGTTTGTCAACACTTTTATATATTCGAAATTCTTATTGTCATATGAAAGCTTTCAAAAGACATTTTCACAAACACATTCAGAAAAGAGAAAATGGTTCAACGTTTTTTCTTCGGTTATTGATATGTTATCAAATCGTGTTTGTTATCAAATTGCTTAAAATGTTTCCTCATCAGAACGATTTGTGCCAATCAGTGTCTTATGTCTAGGCAATAATCATCTTTACTAAATGTTAACAATCTTGATTGTTTTTAGTTTCTTTAAGCCTCGGAACAATTTTACTGGCGCATACTATGTTTTGTTTTGTACAGGTCACCATTAATGTCAGTGTTATGTCAATATGTCCTAAGCAAACATATTCTCGTCGTTTGAAAACTATTGACATAAGATTCTATTTTTTTCATTACAAGACAATGTCTGATTGAATGGCATACGTATTAAATGTTTAAATGTGCGAAGAAAATCTTCGGGCCATCAAATTATTTCTTTAGACCGAAAATAAGCATTATTTGTAAACATATTCAGTATTTTTGTTATAACGTTAACCTATCCCGGAGATTGGCATTGTTCAAAAACTATGAAAAATAATACTAAAGAGTTACAATCAAAGTATTATAAGTTAAAACAGGACAGATCACTAAAGCCCATGAAACAGCAATGTTTCCTAAAGCATGATACAACCAAACATGTAAGATACATGTCAATTTATGAAGTCTAAAATAACCCATGGTTACCAAGACGTTGACCTGAAGTTTCAAACTAAATTAGAGGATCTACAAAGGTATACGTTTGAATATAGAAGGTACTTGGTCAATAACAGAAACAAGCTTGTGTGATTAGCAAATGTGCTTATGATATGCATAACACAACATCAAGGTCATGGCTGGTTCAAGGTTAAAAAGTACACATTCATGTCCGCTGCGGAATGGAGAATTAGCTGTTCTTTAGTCTGCCTTGTATATGTTACCTCTGTTCCAGAAATCGTGAGTGATTAGGAGTTGGTTTCTCGCGTAGAATTTGGTAATTTCTCGGTAGGTGGCCCGAGTGCCGTGATACGGCTAAAAAATTTTGAAATCGACATACAATGCAGGTAAAAATATAAAAACCTAAGCTTAACATGCTTTATTCTGTTTACGCATCATTAATTTAACGACAAGTTGCTTTTCTACGAATCAATGTATATCAAAATATATATAATTTAAGAGGAAACAGTGTAATTAAAACTTTAATTTAATTATTTCTAATAATCAGCTTGATATTGCGTCAATAAAAGTTCTTAATAACTTAACACAATGCATACTGTTAAAATGTTAGCAGATTCGATGCGTGTTATGGCATACTCTGTTGATAAGATTTGAGCTATAGTTTATTTTAGAAATAGCTAAAATAACCAGCAAGTCCGTGGAAATTTGCATTAAAATTCATAAACATTTATACTAAAGGCTTTATATATCTTTGATAGTCCTTTATCAGGTCGATATATAAACCACGAACATTTTAGCAATCAAAATAATTTCACTAAGTACATGTTGAAGATAAACAAACCATTTACATGCCTATTATCAATTGCAAGGTCAACTCCTAAGGTTATTCACCTTTGTTTGATTGTGAAAAAATGACAATATCTAGTGATATAGCAGTCACTACAACACATTGTAAAAAAGACAGAAGTGTCAGTCTTGTGACATCGTCATGGATACTAGATGATGTACTTGTAATCAATTTCATTTTATTTACAGAAAGGATATCATAAACAGTTTTTCATGTAAAACAAAATTATGTGGGAAATACGATTTCTTATTTCAAGCCGCATATTGAATATACAGACAAAACTTCTTTAACATATAAAAAGGATTTTGAAGTGTAAGTTCAATACTGTATTAATTGAATGAATAGAATAAAATTATATTATACGAGGCTCTGATTCATTAATGAATCTACACAAATGAAATATTCTATTTATTACATAGTATTACTCAAAATAAAGACTGTTTTAAGTGAAAAATAATAATTGTCATTGATGCGCATATAGTACAACGCTAACATTGAGCACGTCTTTAAACAATGTTTGTATATTAACGCAAATGACGTCACAGCAAGATATATGCACGGCCGTGCAATACCATTTTACGGAGTTGCAGATACTTAATGTTTTCATCATTTTTTATTATTTTTGTTTATGATTAAAATATTCTTATTTTCAATATATAATTACACGTTCATTGGCGTCACTGGCTTAATAGTGCTATTTGCTATCGATTGCAGTCCTTAAGATATATGTTAGCCTATATCATCCTAGGGTCATCTAGCATTCACAAACTCCTTTAGATTATTAATATTGTTGAAAATTCAAAAATGGTGGATCATTTGAAAAGCAGAATTCTAAATAATCATTGTTAGTATGCAGCAGTATGGCTTGTTTGACTATGAAACTAATTTCCTCAGTCTGTAAAGGAAGTTCTCAAATATAATTTTAATATGTCAAGGAAAGTGTAACTTTGTAATCTTCCCATTGTCACTTGATATGTACCAAATCGGAAGTTATACTGTGATTGGTAACAAAATAATTTGTTTCGCAAGCGACGAGAGTGCTGTATTAAAATTCTGTTGAACTATTGTAGCGACATTGAAACACTACTGGTAACAAAATATGATAAACATGATCGACAAGGAAAAGAGGCGTTCAATGAACGCAACCCCCACATGACCTAGCAACAAGAACCAGTGGCAAGGAGCCTATAGCTGTTCAAAAAAAATAAAATAACGGGAGAGCGGATACCCTTAACTAATGTTTTCCATTTGTTAAATTCTTAATGGTTTGGTACATGAAACCACCTCATATTTCAATAACCTTTTGATTGGGATAGTGTTCCATGGAAACAAAGATAGGAGAAACAGTGATGCATATCGTCTTTTTTATATCATGTTGTTACGATAAAACCCATATTTAATAAATAAAAAAGGTTGCGTTCGCAATAGAAAATAGACGTTTTCTGTATTCCAGTTGCCCTTAGAAGAAATAAACTCATTCAATTTTAAAGACTGGCTTGAAACGTGTTCGATCTATTTTTGTTTAACGTTTAGATGTGTTCCACATACATCAATTACATATATTGTAATCTACCAAGAAACATACAGTGTTCTGTCTTACTGACAACTAAATAATGTCAGTGTTTTCAATTGATTTTAGGAATTACTAAGATCTCCAATATGTATGCAAATATTGGTTAATTTCCATCTAAAGAAACAATTTGCTGGCCTGATGTCTTTTTTTGCATATGATTACAGACTTATAAAAAATTGCATATAAATATGACATTTATCAGACATTTTCTTAAGCAGATCTTCCAACAGAAAATATATATCTAACGTCAATATTTCCTAGACGCTTAGAAAGCTTATGTGTCCTTTTTTCCCCTTGTGTACCTGTTTGTTTTTGTGATACCCTGTTAGGCTTTTTGCTAGTGGACCTATGTTGTTGGTTTCTGTTGGGGTGTGTTTATTGCATCCTGCCATTCCTTGTTGATTATTTCATAATCTTTAAATAAAAAATATTTGTCTGAAAAAAAAAAACATAATATTTTATGCTGAAGTTTATTTTAAAGCTGTTGGAATATTAAAAAACAACATTTTTGATGTTTAAGAAAATGCAGTTTTTAACTTCACTTTTTTTTAGCTCACCTGAGCATATGCTCAGGGTGAGCATTTAGGATCACTCTTCGTCCGTCGTCTGTCGTCCGTCGTACGTCGTCCGTTGTCCGTTCACACTTTTCAAACGACATCTCCTCTGAAACCATAAGGCAGATCATAATGAAACTTCACAGGAATGTTCCTTGTGTGAAGCCTTAACAAAGTTGTTCAAAGAATTCCATTCCATGCAGAACTCTGGTTACCATGGCAACCAAAAGAAAAAACTTAAACATCTTCTTCTAGAAAACCCAAAGAGCTAGAGCTTAGATATTTGGCATGAAACATCTTCTAGTGAGTGTCTACCAAGATTGTTCAAATAAAAGCCCTGGGGTCAAAATTGGCCCCGCCCCAGGGGGTCATTGATTTTTCCTATATGCTTATAGTAAAAACTTAAAAAAATCTTCTTTTAAAGAACCCAAAGAGCTAGACCTAAGATATTAAGCATGAAACATCTTCTAATGAGTGTCTACCAAGATTGTTCAAATAAAAGCCCTGGGGTCAAAATTGGCCCCGCCCCAGGGGGTCATTGATTTTCCTTATATGCATATAGTAAAAACTTTAAAAAATCTTCTTCTAAAAAACCCAAAGAGCTAGAGCTTAGATATTTGGCATGAAACATGTTCTAATGGATGTCTACCATGTTTCTTCAAATAAAAGCCCTGGGGTCAAAATTGGCCCCGCCCCAGGGGGTCATTGATTTTCCCTATATGCATATAGTAAAAACTTAAAAAAATCTTCTCTTAACCCATTACTTCATGAGCATTTTGTGAAAAATGGCTGTTTTCATTGAAAAGTCTCCCGTTACAATATAGTAATCTTCTAATGGATGTCTACCATGTTTGTTCAAATAAAAGCCCTGGGGTCAAAATTGGACCCGCCCCAGGGGGTCATTGATTTTTCCTATATGCATATAGTAAAAACTTTAAAAAATCTTCTTCTAAAAAACCCAAAGAGCTAGAGCTTAGATATTAAGCATGATACATCTTCTAATAAGTGTCTACCAAGATTGTTCAAATAAAAGCCCTGGGGTCAAAATTGGCCCTGCCCCAGGGGGTCATTGATTTTACTTATATGCATATAGTTAAAACTTAAAAAAATCTTCTTCTATAAAACCCAAAGAGCTAGAGCTTAGATATTTGGCATGAAACATGTTCAAATGGATGTTCACCAAGATTGTTCAAATAAAAGCCCTGGGGTCAAAATTGGCCCCGCCCCAGGGGGTCATTGATTTTCCCTATTTGCATATAGTAAAAACTTTAAAAAATCTTCTTTTAAAGAACCCAAAGAGCTAGACCTAAGATATAAAGCATGAAACATCTTCTAATAAGTGTCTACCAAGATTGTTCAAATAAAAGCCCTGGGGTCAAAATTGGCCCCGCCCCAGGGGGTCATTAATTTTCCCTATATGCATATAGTAAAAACTTAAAAAATCTTCTTCTAAAAAACCCAAAGAGCTACAGCTTAGATATTTGGCGTAAAACATGTTGTAATGGATGTCTACCAAGTTTGTTCAAATAAAAGCCCTTGGGTCAAAATTGGTCCAGCCCCAGGGGGTCATTGATTTTCCCTATATGCAATATAGTAAAAACTTAAAAAAAATCTTCTCTTAACCCATTACTTCATGAGCATTTTGTGAAAAATGGCTGTTTTCATTGAAAAGTCTCCCGTTACAAGTTCAAATTGCTATAATACTATAAAAACTGCTTCAACACTAATCAAACTTGGCACAAATGTTAACTTGACCATTGCCCTTGCAACAACATGCTCAGGCTTAAATTTTCTGTTACCATGGCAACGAGGGGACATCTCAAAATTGCCAAAAATCGCTATTTTGCGTTGATTTTTTCCATCAAAATTGATTTCAAAGTGCTGCAACTTCTCAATGGATTGAGATAGAGTCAAATGCTTTTCAGCGTTGGTTACACGTTACCTTATGATCAATCTGGGGTCATTTACAGCCTCTCACAAGTCCAAAAATTTTCTTGGCGATGAGGGGGACTCCGCCCCCCTTCAACCCCCCCCCCCCCAAACAGAAGGGGGCACATCCCCCTTCTGGCAACCCCCTGATGTATCTTTTGGTTGGGGGGGCCGCGCCGAAAAAGAGGTCACTTTTTTTAACAACATTTCTCAAACAAAAACAAGTGTTTGGGGCCTAAATAAGGCATTTTTTCATCATTTGAGACAACAAAAATGGGGGGGGATGAAAAAGGCGTTAAAAGGCGTGTATATGAAGTAATGGGTTAACAGAAAATGATGAAAATACTTCAAATTACCCTAAATCGCGTTTTTTCATGTTTAAACATGGCCTGTCATATAAATTTGATGAAAAATTGTTGTTTTTGTAGATTTTTTATTTTTTTCATTAACCCATTACTTCATGAGCATTTTGTGAAAAATGGCTGTTTTCATTGAAAAGTCTCCCCGTTACAAGTTCAAATTGCTATAATACTATAAAAACTGCTTCAACACTAATCAAACTTGGCACAAATGTTGACTGGACCATTGCCCTTGCAACAACATGCTCAGGCTTAAATTTTCTGTTACCATGGCAACGAGGGGACATCTCAAAATTGCCAAAAATCGCTATTTTGCGTTGATTTTTTCCATCAAAATTGATTTCAAAGTGCTGCAACTTCTCAATGGATTGAGATAGAGTCAAATGCTTTTCAGCGTTGGTTACACGTTACCTTATGATCAATCTGGGGTCATTTACAGCCTCTCACAAGTCCAAAAATTTTCTTGGCGATGAGGGGGACTCCGCCCCCCTTCAACCCCCCCCCCAAACAGAAGGGGGCACATCCCCCTTCTGGCAACCACCTGATGTATCTTTTGGTTGGGGGGCCGCGCCGAAAAAGAGGTCACTTTTTTTTACAACATTTCTCAAACAAAAACAAGTGTTTGGGGCCTAAATAAGGCATTTTTTCATCATTTGAGACAACAAAAATGGGGGGGGGTGAAAAAGGCGTTAAAAGGCGTGTATATGAAGTAATGGGTTAACAGAAAATGATGAAAATACTTCAAATTACCCTAAATCGCGTTTTTTTCATGTTTAAACATGGCCTGTCATATAAATTTGATGAAAAATTGTTGTTTTTGTAGATTTTTTATTTTTTTCATTAACCCATTACTTCATGAGCATTTTGTGAAAAATGGCTGTTTTCATTGAAAAGTCTCCCGTTACAAGTTCAAATTGCTATAATAATATAAAAACTACTTCAACACTAATCAAACTTGGCACAAATGTTGACTGGACCATAGCCCTTGCAACAACATGCTCAGGCTTTAAATTTTCTGTTACCATGGCA
>NW_026863560.1:0-16511 GCF_026571515.1 Ruditapes philippinarum
TTCTTTATGATTCAATAATTTGGTTAAGAATAAACTAAACTCATAAATTTACTGGTTAATGATAACTAGATTGGTATCGCTACTTATCCAATTATTATTTCTTAGCTCAATCAAGTCGTCATCTATTGGCAGTGCTTTCAATCACAACCAATTCTAAATAACGGGGTAGTGCTTAACTTATTTCCAGGTGTATATTTGACCAATAAAATGAGGCACTTTATATGAAGATAACATCTTGTTATACGAGGTCTTACTAAATAATTTTAAATTTGTTATTCTCATGTGGAAAAATTGAAGCGTTCTCCACAATAAGCTGAGCTTCACGCACTCTCACTTCAACTCTGGAATATAAAATACATTGTATGTCGGGATTTTCCGGCTAATCTGGGGGTACACACTTCTACAGTGGTGCATTTATTTCAGCAACATGTACACTACCCTACGGTACACGGTAGTGCATGTTTGTACACCCGGCTAAGATAGGAAAAGACAAGAACATTTGCCGAGTTCCGATAACATCTGTTGTGAAGATTGCAACAATTAAAGAGGTATCAGTCAATACTAAACGGATTCATTGTTAAGCAATTGAAAATATATATACATGTAAGTGGTTGTATAATAATAATTAGTTTATAAATCAGTTATTAGCCTGCCAGGAGATATGATTTGTATTATTTTACAAGTTGAATTAAAGGAAACAGTCATAAAAGATGTTAAAAACATTAATATAATTTTAAAAACAACTAAAAATAAAAGATTCGTACCGTAATCGTAAGTTCCCCGGCTTGCAGAAAATAAAGAAAACATAACGGCATATAATAAATCTAAATCCATCGCTGTTTCTGTGTTAAACAATTACAGCAACTCTTGCATTTTTTGATAAATTTTCTTTAAAAAGTATTCTAAAAAAGATACTTTTGAATCGGAAGAAACAAAGTCTGCAAATGATTTTATTTAATGCTGAACACTTCCCGTGAATTTATTACGACGAAAATGATTAATTGTAAATGAGGAAAATGTAATATGAATCACATCTGTTCATTCAAAAAACTTTCTAGTAAAGTGCTCACTAATATTTCAGAAAAATACAACACTTATGAACCATTGTCGCCTCATTGACATCTACATGGCAAAACAGACTTCTTGTATCTATAGCATTGATCTGTTGAACGTTATTGTCAATTACAATATCTTAAATCTAGATAAAACTATCGTTGCATATTAAAGATAAATTATGCTCAAATTTTATTTTCATAATATTGATTATTGCTTACACAATTTTTATACGATTAAAATATAAACATTTTTAAGTACAAACGAAGTAAAAAACTGTACAATTTACACTATTGGTAAACACAGTATGAATACATAGTGTCATTAAATATTTGTAAAAAAGGGATTATTGTTTAATGATGGCCTGTCTAGAGAGGTTATACTGTAATACTAAACCATATTTCCTTACAAGCATATGCCTTCTTTAACACATAACACTTTAACATAAACAACGCAATTGGTCATACGAAACTGTAATAACAGGGCGTGTTATGATTATGAAGACTGTTTTCCTTAAATAGAAAAAGAGATTTAAAAAGTTTTTTTGAATTAAAATGAAAACTTCCTTGTAACCACGTTTATCCTCTTTATTTTTGTTTAAGATTTAAAGTACAAGAAAGGGGCGTTGAACAGTTTTTTAATTTATGTCAAACGTGTTTTGAGTATGCATAGTGTTAAAATGAGCAATGCATTAGTATTTGTACAAACTTTTCTAGAAAATAGTACATTTTGAAGACGGGGCAATGAGCAATAGAAAGGGATGGGTACAATGAGAAATATTTATGTGTCAATCTGAAATCTGAGAACATGAGGTAGCCAAGGCTAACGTCGTGTTAACATTAAGTCAGCAATTTAAATAAGGCAATTCTTATAGGTACACATATTGCCAGTAAACGCGTAGTCAACAAAGCTTACCAAACACAGTATAACTCTGTAAATTATATCTAAAACGTCTGAATTATGCGGTAGCTAGTTGTTAAGGTGTATGCCTCTCAACCCAGGGATCATGGGTTTGAGACCAAATCGGGTCACGACAATGTTTCTTTAAATGACACCAGTACTGGTTACTAGTAGTTCCAGAAAGCTGACTCGAAAGTGATTAGTATAGGTTACAAGAACTTGTTTCGCAATCGAACTTAAATAGATAATGTTTTAAATCAACTAAATTTAATGTTTCACTTAAAATTATAAACTTATGGGATTTAATATTGAAGTGGTATGATGTATTACGATCTGTCAGTAACATGAGTCACACAATGTTTCAGGAAATTGTCGCTGTTTGAAGATCACTATTATTTAAGAGCGTTCAATTGTAAATTTCCGGAGAAACCCTTTACAGATAATTACTTGCTTTTAGATGAATATTACAGTAATTTTACTTTATTTGTTCATATAATTCATAAAATTGATGTCTTTGATATCTTGTTGTTTGTAGTGATGTTGTTGTTGTTGTTGTTGTCGAGAGCCCCTTCAAAGATTGTCATGTTCAAATAAATTCTCTCTTATTATCATTATCGTTATCATTATAATTGTGATTATTATTATTAAAGTTATTATTATTATCATCATCATCATCATCATCATCAATCATCATCATCATCATCATTATTATTATTATTATTATTATTATTATCATCATCATCATCATCATCATCATCATCATCATCATCATCATTATTATCATTATTATTATTATTATTATTATTATTATTATTATTATTATTTTATATTATTATAATTATTATTATTATTATTATTATTATTATTATTCGATGATATATATAACTTTTTAAAAGTACTACCATTTTATTTTAACCAGCATAATGTGCATTTGAAAACTATGTGCATGTTAGCGCGGTACTTGTGCTACGAGCATGTCAACTTCTAAGTTAACAAATCTAAGACTATTTTACAGAACTAGGTATTTCTTTCTTTTTTACAAAAAAAAAACAACTACAATATGAAAAGAAATGTTATACAATGTATTTCAAAAAAATTATCCAATTAAAAAAAAACATTTTACACTCAATTGTACAATATGATTGTTACAAAATGTAAATGTTTTAAAACTAAACTTATCTAAACTAAACTTAACTAAATTTTTAATCATATTTTGACATTTTTATTGTCATTCTAATGAAGAACAATCAATATTAATACAAACCATAAATTTTTATATTTTATTTTTCGATACATTATAATTATAACATGGCAAAATAGGGAGCACTATTTAAATAGGAAATAACTATTTGACTTTCTGGGAAGAACAGGGGAAGTTATAAATGATTCAATTATTAAAATAAACAATGAAATTTGAATCGGAAACTCCCCATACATTCGCTGTACAATCGAGAAGTATGATCTGTAAACAATTTTGACACTATATATATTCAAATTCAATATTTATACTTAGATAAAGTATTTGCGTAAAATTAATGACAACGGAACAACACTGTGTGATTGTTAATATTAATAAAGTGTTCGTTTAATTAGTAAACAATTAAAGCAATACTAAGTATCGAGAGAGCAAAGTTACTTGAATTTTATTGTATTTGGCATAAATTCCAGGATGGTCAAGTATATGGAGATATCGATAGCTACTATACTTCTATTTATAGTAATAGGTAGGTAAATATATTCTGTGATGAGTTTTGCCATGCCGGATATTTTAATTTCTACCTTTATTCAAGTTAAGAAATTCCTTCTCTCTTCGATAGTTTAAGTTTATTTCAATAATTTTATTGCATTGGACCAAAAGGTCCATGAGGATAAACAGATGTATGATAAATGATATAAATAGATTTCGCATAACGTTTTACATAATTTTAAAATAATACACTTTATAAACTTGCATATACTATTACAGAGTCTTGAACTCGGGTAGACTTGTCATATACTAAATGAAAAATACATAATCAAACTTGTGAGTGAATCAAAGTCAGCAACATGTGAGTTGGACGTTATGCCAACACCAAAGCTTAAAGAAAATCTTCATTTGATTGCACCTGTTGTGACAGAAATCGTGAATCGGTCATTGTCTTCTGGTGTTTTTCCAGAGACGTGGAAGAGCGCTGTTATTAAGCCCCTTTTGAAAAAGAAAGGCCTTCCCTTAGAATTCAAAAACTATCGGCCTGTATCAAACCTGTCATTCTTGTCGAAAATACTTGAAAAAGCTGCAATGAACCAAATTTCAATCCACATTGAGTCCAACAATTTGTTACCATCTTACCAAAGTGCATACCGTAAATTTCACAGTGTTGAGTCTGCTATGATGAAAATGTACAGTGATCTGCTAGAAACAGCTGATAGCCGCCATGTGACAATAGTTGTAATGATTGATTTAAGCGCCGCCTTCGATACTATCGATATACCAATATTACTTGAAATCCTACAGAAAGACTGCCATACAGGGTATTCCATTAAAGTGGATCGAATCTTATTTAACCAACAGAGATATGAAAGTTGTCATTGAACAGTCCTCATCGGAAACTGAGCCACTGAGGTTCGGGGTTCCCCAGGGTTCTTGTGCTGGACCGGTGATATTAACTCTCTATATAGCTGCCCTTAACAAAATAGTCCAGAAATATCTGGCGGATTTGTATGGATATGCAGACGATCATAAAGTGGCATTTAAAATTAGAGCTGGTAACCATCACAGCGAAGAAATCGTTCGCCAAAAACTAACTGACTGTCTTAATGATATTGTGTCATGGATGACTAGATTTAAGTTAAAAATGAACAATAGCAAAACAGAAATCATCATTTATGGTACAAGACATCAGCTGAAGAAATTGAACATTTCCAGTGTCAATGTTGGTGGGGTCGAAGTCAACTGTGTTGACAATGTGAGAGACCTTGGAGTACAGATGACCAGCACTTTAAGTTTTGACATCCATATTCAAAAGAAGTGTCAGATTGCACACATGCAGTTAAGAAATTTGAAAGCAATCAGAAAACATCTCACTAAGAAATCTGCAGAAATCCTTGTTCACGGTTTGATTCATTCACATTTAGACTTTTGCAATGGATTATTCGCTGATATTCCAGCCTATCAACTTGATAAATTACAACGTGTGCAAAATTATGCTGCTAGAATTGTCACTGGAGCTACTTACTATCAATCCAGTGCTGAAATTCTTAAATCACTCCACTGGCTTCCAATTCGAGCAAGAATCATGTACAAAGTTATTGTGACTGTGTTTCGTGTTGCAAATGGCACCGCTCAATTGTATCTTCGTAAATTGTTCACTAAATGCCAGAGTCAGTACAGGAAAAGACTGAGATCCTCATCATCTAGCCACATTCGGTTTGATATACCATCAACAAATTCAAAACTTGCTGATAAATCCTTGGCCATTGTGGGACCTAAATGGTGGAATTCATTGCCAGACTATCTGAAGGACATTACCAATGAAAATCAGTTTAAGGCCAAACTTAAAACATACTTGTTTGGACTGTTTTTCAACTAGAGTTGTAGATTGGCTGTGCCATCGAGACTGGGTTTGGGAGTGTCTTGATCAAGCATATGTGTATATAGTCTTAATAATGTACAGCGCAATCGAATATTTAATACATTTTTGCGCTATATAAATGTCTTGTATTTGTATTTATTTGTATTTAGAAAAAAGTAAATATTAAGAAAGCAAATTGCTAAATAATCTTGATCTTTTATGTGTGAGTCATGCGTACTCACTTTTTTTCTTTTCTTTTTCGTAATTTAAGACAATGACAGAGATAATTTATGCATACATTTTACCAGCTATTTGTGATAAAATAGGGATAAACTGAAGACTGGGTCGTGTGAAAGTACCTACTCTTATTTGATACGTGAGTTTCTATGATTACCTCGTTTTCACTGATAAATGAATTTGCCTTACATTTTCTTTGTTTCAACAAAAATAATCATTCAATGAATTGTCAATTTACAGACAGAATCGGGCCAGTGGACGGTTTAAAATGTTACAACTGTGACACGAGAAAGCCCGATCACCGTGCTGTATGTGGGGAACACTTCAAATTGACGAAATCAAACACGAGCTTTCTATTGGACAACTGTGAATATTGCAGTAAATATCATTTTACAAACACTGGAGGTAAATCTGAAATTTTTATAAATAATCATAAATGAATATAACGAATCAATTTTCACAAACCATATTAAATACTAAATCATATGTGATAAATTATACTGTTATATTCCAACATGTCATAATGTTTATATTTGAACATCTTTATAAAATTTACGTCGAAGTGATTATTTCGTACATCTTTTATAATTGTAATTATTATAACAATTGATCAACATAGATCATGTGAAACTTATATCCTGGTTTTTTGTTTTGTTTTGTTTTTTCTTAAAATTGAAAAGCAACAATAAAGTACCTTTACACACATGAACAACATAATGTGTACATTGTATATTTCTTTGGTAAGGTTTATAAGTCACACTGATATGGGATCTTGATAATTACATTCGATTACAAGGCCCCTTCTATTTATTTTTTAACACCCGATCAGTCCCCTTCTTGTGTTTGACTTTTCTCTTCCCGTTGTTTTAACCCGGAAAAATCCCCTCTAATGTAGTATATAGATATGAAAAACATTAATACGAGTAATAACATATACATACAATTTAAACGAATTTTAACAAACATATTGACATTTTGACACTGTACTGATATAAGAGGAAATAAAAAAATACATGTATAGATTAATTACAAATGTATTATTAACTTCGTTTTTTACTCGCATTTATTATCATTAAATATTATATATTAATTTCCTTTGAAATGCCAATAAATGTATCAGACTTCTCATATGTACACGGAAGGGGAATTGTCTTGGATGGAAAAACAAACGGAAAGGCAATTGGCCGCCCTTAAAAATTAAACGGAGGGAAAACTCCCCAGGAAGGGACTTCTTTGGGAATCCATTGACATTATAAATGTCATACGTTGACTTTCGAGACTTACCATCAGGGGATCAACTGTGTATCATTATATTTTAACCACAATCGGGCACCTTTGTTTAAATAAATAAAAAAAGTATTTTTAAAACAGACGTATAATTGAACATGAATAATTTACACAATATAGTTTAAGTTATTTTCTCATTATTTAGGGGATGTAGATATACATGTATATCAGTCTTTATAAAACCAGATCCTGTTTATAAAGGGGAATGAAGTATATTGAATTAAAAAGCCATTATATCAAAGAATCTAATAATTAAAGATATCATATAAATTATATCAGTTTGTAATTTATGCACGATCTTTTAAATCGCTGTGTAACCATCATCTTTCTTGGTGTTTTTAGATGTCATCCGCAACTGTACGTTAAAGAAGGAAAAAAGTTTTACGTTTAAGTTTGGCTGCGAAAACAAGGAGGTAGGCGGTGAAACCGTGAAAATCTGTGCTTGTGAGGATGAGTTATGTAATGGCGCCAGATCGCATTTGACGACGATGATACTTGTTTATTTGCTTGTTTTTCTTGTCATATTCATTTGTCATTTCTAACTTTGACGTTTTCATGTTCATGTATTTGATTGATATTGTTAAGTTGCAGTGGCTTACAAATGACTCCTTAGATCAAATATTTAACAATTCTAAGAAAGTTTTACAAGATTTATTTATGCTTGGACTGAACAACATTTTGACTACCGTGAGAGAGTGCAAGGATATTTGGTTATCTATGGTATTTCAAGGAGAACACTATATATTTTTTTTTTCATTTTAAAACTTCTTTTCAATAGATCATGTATAAATACGAATGTATCGTAAAAATTGATATGAAAAAATAACCGCTAGTGTAATGAATAGATGAGATAGTATTTTTATTTTCTGTATTATTTGAAACAGTTACTAGAGTAACATCGGGTAATTTCGACACTTCTATACGTACATACAATAGGAAAAAAGTCAGAAGTGAAATTCAGCTATCATGACATGACCTGTAATATCACGGAAGTTAGTATTTTCATTGTTCATGTAGACTGATATTATTAAAGGAATCGATTGCGAAAAATCAATCATTGTTTCATTGTATAATTCTGTCAAAGTATTAAAACGCGGGATAAAGGTTTTAAATTTCTTATATTCACTTCTTATGTGAGAAGTTATACATGTATTTTACTATTCATTTTTATGTGGTGATATAACACGACCAACTGTTTAATACAATTAATATTGTACTAACACATTAATATTTAACGTCAACTTGTTCTGTATTAAAATACCGTACAGCCAGAAGGGATTTACATCACTTCAAGTTTTCAGCGACCCAATGGATGCATGTTCTGTATCAAAAGGTGGTCAATCAATAATTCATCGTGTCCAAAAACAAATTTCAGCAGTTCAACTGGCTACTTAGCAAAATGTTTACTAATTATCAGTATATGTACCCTCAAAATATGTGTACTGCACGGGTTTGAAACTGATTATTATGTAAAGCAAGATTTATTAGCCAGCATTATATATTATGCATCTATTTGTATTCAAGAGCTTGTGAATTATGCATCCAGATAATTTTTATAAGTGTATATTGATACAGGATCCTGCATCCAGTAAATCTCATGGCCAGGACACACAAATGACGTTATTGTAGTAATTTAAGTTCCCGTAATTGCTTGATATAAACGACATAAACATGCAACGCTAAATGTTATCCGTCCCATACATCTGACTGAGGTGATAAAATCTTATAAAGAATCCACCCTTGCATTATATTCTACACCACTTTGCTTCTCAAATATACGAACTTTCATTTCTGTCTCACCAAATTTTATTTCAATTTTTGATCGCATAACGTCTGGCCATCCCTCTTCCGGTGGATGACGAATAATTTCCCCTATCTTAACACAGAAATTGTCATCATTACAATATTCCGGGTTGGTCTCGATGGAAGCATACAATTTTGTATACAGCCTCCTCTGTTTGCTCCTAGGTGATTGTAGGTAACTTGTTCTGTTGACAGTAAACACGTCAGTTATTCTGATTGGTTGTCCTATTTCAACCAACTTCTCAAATACATCATCACAATATTCCTCTCCGTTACGTGTCGCTCTTAGTTCTTCCGGATCTTCCCCTGTAACAATACGTTAAATATATAATACACGTGACACGACAACACGTGACACGACAACACGTGCTTGCGAGATTTATCCAAAAGCTTTTGGAATTTTAATAAATATAGTTGTGCTATTTTAACTTGATTAAGGATAGGGTGTCAATGAATAGTTCGATGCACACATCTGCAATCTTGTTAAAGTAAATTTAATTTTTATTCGAGTACTTTTAAAAAGGTAATATTTCACGCGCACGTTTTCATGACATGCAGGCAGACTATGATATGTACTGATATGCTTTATAAATACGCTTTAATTTATGGAATGTTTATTATTCAAGCAGCCAATATCTGCATCAAAACTAACTGTCGTTTGTTAATAAGCAGTCAGTCCAGGGGAGACAACTGGTATACTACTGAATATGGAGGCATGTAGGAGTTATATGCCCTGTGTGATATAAGGGAGGGTGCACATTACATGTATACGTCTAACAAGGATGTATTGAGGTATAATGATTTTATATAGCTCAGATTTCTGTAGTTAATTAAGAAGCACGCTTCCATGTTTAATCTTGTTGTTATGGAAATTTAAGAATCTTTCTAATTACAAAATATATTCTCAAGTGTACAAATTAAATGAAGTGTAATTCATTTACTATTCTAAGAAATCATCTTTGATATTTTTACGTAAATATTCTTACTCATTTGGCGTGCAGCTTTAGAACTATTTTCTATTAAAACAGCATTAAAGTACGATTTTTAGAGATATCTAAAGATGTACGCAATATGTGCAAGGTCTTGTAATAAAGACAGAAAAAAATATCATATATGTAAACACATTATGTTATAATGAATTTCCGTTGATTGTGAATATTGATGTGTTGTTGCAATATTTACTATTATCTACAATTTACATATACTTGCCTTCGTAGAATGGTTTTCTAGCATAACTAACACCGTAAGTGTAGCGGGCAACTCGTTCAACTATAATCTCTGGTCTTTGTCCCATTAACACCGCTCCCTGAAATAAAAAAAGTGACGTTGCAATTATAGAACAAAACAGAACAGAACATGAATTTTATTCTAGATTTGAGCATTTCACTCCTCATCCATAACGTCTATACATTATTGTGTCAGTCAAACAATATAATGATATAATACAATATTGAAAATAACAGTATCTGTGGATCATATGACAAAAGAAGGTATAGCATATATATCAGTATCATTTAACATGAAATTGTTAAAGTACATGACAATAAATTGAGCATTTATTTCTATTATTATATTTCTAACTGTTCAGAAACGTTACTTAATCTCAATCTCAACTCAAACTCGCGAACGGTCGCTTCAAATGACGCTGGAGGACAGACATTGAAAAGCGGTATTCGTTCTTATCAAAACATGTTTATAATTACAAAGAGACTGTGTAGCAATTATCAATATTTCTTTTTATTATATGATCTAAATATAGCTGCAATCTCATTGGTCCAAACAGTAGGCAACAGAACTTTTTATAAAATCATATTTACTGGGTGTAGTATCATATTCACTGGCTGAATTGGATTTTCCCAGTCTAAAAATAGATTGAGACTCATATTCAATTATCATACACCGTAGACTGTTAATTACGCGTGTTGATTAAAAAATAATTGCTGCTTTTTGTTCTTTATGGCATATTTCTCGATTAAAATAACAATACTTTACTATTATACTTAAAGGTTACACCGCAATGATGAGTATAAACTTGAATTATTTTTGTATGCGCAGCGTTCGCGTAGTCGTTGCACGCCTAACACGTGCGTCTTTTTTCCCGCGCTTCAACGAGGCAAAATTTGTACATGTATAATTATAAGGTTGTGATTTTTTTTTAATTTCTAATTATTCATATAATAAAACAATTATTGACTAGTGAACCATTGAATATGATATGATATTCACCGGCAGAAAGTCATATTGACCTCGGCTATCGCCTCCGTCAATATGTCATCTGCCGGTGAATATCACATCATATTCAATGGCTCACTAGTCAATAATTGTATAATATCAAATTCGAGCTAAGTATATCATTAACTATTTTAAATGTCAACATTTTGTATATTAACACGTTTATCTATGTTAAGCACATGTGGTGGGAAGCAAAACGTTTTGTAGTTATGTCAAGGCAATTATGATACTATTTAGCAAGGTGCTTATTAAACAAATCAAATGAAGAAAAATATGTATTTCTAAATGACAGAAAAACGGCAACATTTATTGTTAATGGCTATATATCAGCCCATATTTAAATTGTGCACTATCCTTTGTAAATCGAAATCCCCCCCTCCAAAAAAAAACAAACAAACAAAATAAAAAAAATAAATTAAACAAAACTTCAAAGGGATTATCGTTATTCGTAAGTATCTGTCTTTCAACATTTGTTTCGTCACATTCTCTCAGCTCCCGTTTTAAGATTCATTTAGATATATATATATTATAATATATATATATAATATAATATATATAATATATATAATATATATATATATATATATATATATATATATAATATATTATATAATAGTTATATATATATATATATATATATATATATATATATATATATATATACAAGTTTATACAAGTTTATTCATAATTCATCCAGAAGGTCTTAGACCCATGTGGCAAAAACATGAATACATATATACAAATTATGGCGACAAGGTACATGCATCACAAGTACAAGTATCAAAAATTTATAATATTTTAAGTAAACAAACAAGGGGGTACAACAATTATTTTCTTCATGGATTTGAAATACACCTTCAAGCACTTTCCAAAAATAGCAAAGACCACAGTAGATAACCCCGGTTGCACTGTATCTCACTGTAATAAATCGTAATGTAAAATGATTGCCATACGGTAGGTTTTTTAGTTTTAATTGTGCCAAAAATATGTTAAAGGGTATAAAATTGTGATGAAAGCTAAGATCCAAAAGCTTTCATTGGTGTTATAAATTTTAAAAATCGGATTAATTTTGATTTTCGAAGATAAAGGGAAACAACTGTTTTTTATTCATTCGATATACCTCAGTTTGTGTTTGCGTAGTTCATATTTGAAACTGTTTATGGGTGTATTCTGTACATAATGACAAAAAAGTCATACTAATTTTCCACATTTGGTCACATTTAGTTCGAAAACGAAAGTAACAAAATGTGAACGTGGATACATTTTTATTCTTTTTTGTAAGAAATACCTATATATAACCATATGCATGACTATTATAACTAGGAATAAGAATAACAGTAAAACACTTGATGAAAAAGTACCATATAACATGAACTTACAAATAAAATAATTTTTAAAATATGGCTTATAACATATTATTATTAATATATAACTCACTTGCTTCTTTTAATGCAAAAGCTTTTTTTCATGTATTATACTTAGATTTTTCATAATTCGTCTATTTTTCTGAATTCATTAATTCAATAAATTTTTGCATATTTGGGCGATTGACATAAAATTTGGTATAAAAAGTTTCCTTAAATCACTGTATAAAGTAACATTCCAGAAACAAAATGATATTCATCTTCTAACTTGTCACAAAAAAATACATTTCTTTCACTTATATGTGTACTTACAGGTCTAGTCCACCGACCTGTTTCAATAAAAGCCTATGCGAGCAAACTCGCAGGCGAGACAGTAACATACACGAAATTTTCTTTTACACTTAAATAATTAAGATATGGTTGAAATTCTATGGTTTTGAATATATACCTGGGAAAGATTGCTCTGCTAGAGTCATTTAATCTAACCAGACCAATTTTTTGTAAAAAAATGTCTTTAAGTCTTTGCTTAACGTTTATTAAGAACAATTTTAGGGTCCCCAATAGTTTTGGGGGAAAAGCCAAACTTCAATTTGAAAACCAAGTTATATACATTTTAATAAATTCTTCTTTAAAAAAAAATGCACCATTTTTTTTTCTGGGAAGGATTATCTGTGGAATATCTTGTTTAAAGTAAATAAATATATTTTTCTACTATATTTGTTTTTCAATCCTGATAGTACAACTTGATCCAGAACTTTAAATTAATTATAATAATCGCATATTTTGCAAGAGGCATTCCTTCCCAACTCCCCATAAATAAAATCATTCTGTGTAAATTCTTTTTAACTCCCAATATACGTTTACAGAAATGGCATATGAATACGTTTCGAACTGATTTTTTGCCTTGTTAAACCCCCAAAAATTTCACTTCCATTATTTAAAATAGGTAGTATAAGTTTATCAAATAATTCTACTTTATGTTAACAGATATATCAGTAAATTTATATAAGTACTTTATCCATCTTTATAAATAGCCTTAAGTGCTTGGACCCGCTAAAAAGTAATCTTTTGAGCTTCCATAAAAGATCCACTGTTAGTTAAAACAATTCCCCAAGATATGAAAATTTATTAACCCAATTTTCAACTAATGGCTATCATTAAAATAAAAATTTTAAAAATTTTCTTGTAAACCGGACCCACCTTTTTTAAATATCAAAACCTTTGTTTTAGCTGGGGTGTTAACTTTCAATTTCCCCATTTATTTCAACAATACAACGCATAACATATCTAAAACTTGGATTGGCAGGTCCCCCTAAGGATTGTTTTGCAAAAAAATAACAATGTCATCTGCATATAGTAAATCAAAAACATTTTAAAAAAACAATGTTAACTTTTTTTATACCATCGAAGCCGTTCTTAACCAATACATATCTTTCGATGTCATTTATAACATTGAAAACAAAAAATGGTGAATAAACAAATTCACCCTGTCTAACCCCCAAAGTAAACATTCCAAAAACTATTGCTAACCTTCATTGTTAACTTAACTCCCTTGACTTAAACAGAAGTATACATAGATTCTAAGATATTTAAAAAAGTTACCTTCTAAAATACCTATTTGAATAAGTTTAGAAACCATAAGTTTATCCCTATTTAACATAATCAAAAGCTTTTGGGGAAAAATCTATAAAAAGCACAAGGTTATAATTTTGGTTACCACTATTGATAACATGATTTATCAAAGACCATGCAAAACAAAAATATTAAATCCACCGTGGGCCTAAATTTTTGATTTCTAAATCCAGCTTTGCGCCTCTATATACACACTTAATAATTTTCTGCCCAATCCTTTAACTCGATTGTCCAATAATCTAAAGTAAAAAGTTTCCCCTAACGTAACTTAAAAGTGTTATACCCCCTATAATTATTTACATCAAATTAATTGATCCTTTTTTAATGCAATGGTAATTAACTAAAACCTTCAGACCAAACTTCGGAAAGTATCCTAGTTTCAAAAATTTTATTAAAATAATGTCAACAATGTTGGTATTTAAAAACGTGTTTAAACCATGGATAAAAAATTCGTTTTAATTTGTATAAATCTTTGGGCCACCACTCTTATTTGAGTTCAAAATTGACTTATTGCTTTCATTATACAATTTGAAGTGAAATGGGAACATTTAATTCCTTAAACATAATGTTGGGAACTCCCCCTTGTTCTTATTCTATCAATAAAATGGTAGAACATTCCCTCATCTGGAGTAAAAAAATTAATCATTCTGGATTATTTTAACTGACTTAATATTGCTCACAAACATCAAATTTGAAATATCTGCTAACTCTTAATCCCTGGCACAATCCTTTAAACATTTTCCAATATAATTTTTGCATTTTTTTGTATTTGGCTTTCTAACTAGTCCTGTTGCGTTTCTTTTTTATTCATAATCATATCTCGCTTTTCCTTAGTGTACATTTATTAGCGCGATCTTGCAGTAACCATATTTTTTCTATTAACATCAAATTTCCTCAAACCTGTATTGATTTAAAGACTGAAAAAATAATCTTCTATTCGTTAATTCACATTCTATATTATACCAACTTTTTAACACAAAATCTACACATTTTTTTCATTTCTTCAAAAGGAGGTAGTTTTACCGCCAGAAACATTTAAATAAAGGGGAAACAACTTCTTCAACATATCTGAAAAATTTGCTAAAACACATGAATAAATATTCGGTACTACATTACAATGTTCTCATTTGCCTTTTAAATTTTTCTAATTTACTTTTAATATTTCACTTTGTGAAAATCTATTAATAAAATTCAGGCGGCCTTGTCAGTAATTCCATTTATATCTTTACATTTTACATGTTCATCATGTACATTAATAATGAGTTTTTTGTGCATTTCTAAAACAGGTTTTATCAAACATAAAGTAAAGTCAATTAAACAATGATTCGGAAGTATATTTCGGTTTCTTTCAGACTTTGAAACAATTTACATTACCTTAACAAATTTTTTTTCCGACATAATAACATAATCAACGGACACTGCAAACCCTTATTTGCCTAACCAAAGGTTAACAACCTTTATTTTTATCTTCCCCTACCCTAAACCAGTTTAAAATACGTAAACCGGTCTGCTTACATAAATCCAATAACAATAAAAAACCGTTACTATTTTAAAATTACCCTTATCTTGGATAATATATATATATATATATATATTATATATGGGACCTACATTATTCAAAATCAATACTGAAAACCTAAATGTGAAAAATTCAGTATAAACTTTTATTGGGAAAACACCTCAAAATAACAACCCCCCCTCCCCCTTTACTGAAATCTTAAACAAATTTCTCCCAACCTTTCCCCCGAAAACTTTGGGGACTGGGGACTTTATTCATCTGGAAAATACCTACTTTAATGAAAGGGAACTGTCTCGACCGTTTTAGGAATTATAATGGGGAATTTTACTTCAAATGAGGGCGTGTGTAAGTTTATCGGATTCTGAATACGGGTCCTTTACAAGGGCCCCCGGGAATAGTTTCCCTTCCCAAGCTTAAATCCGGGGTATAAAAAAACTTTACCCGTTACAGGGTTCGGGGAAAAATAGGGCGTATAAAACAAATTATTAATTTTAATTTTTGACTTTTAATTTTTTAAAAAAATTTGCCGGGGTTCCGGATAAAAATCTGTTTAGAAAGGATTTTTATAAATTATTTTTTTAAAATTGTTTAGTAATTAGTATTTCAAAAGGGGGCATTTTTTGGAATGCAATTCTTTTTAAAACTGCTTCCCAAAAAACATTTCCCCTTCTTTTAATTTTAAAACGAAACTTTTACCAAAATTAAAAATTTAATTTTTTAAAAGGTTTATTTTTTTGAATAAACTTTTTCAAAAAAAAACAAGTTTTTCAAATTTTCAAAAATAACTTTTATTTTTAAAATTTTTTTTAAAATTTAAAAAAGGAAAATTTTCACACAAAATTTAAAAGAAGGACCACCACACAAAACAAAACAAAACCCACCACACACACACACACCCACACACACACACACAAAAACAACCCCCACACACAT
>NW_026863561.1:0-38075 GCF_026571515.1 Ruditapes philippinarum
CGTTCACAAAAAAAAACCCAAATTTGGAAGTTTCGAAGCAAAAAACCGCAAGTGATGTGATCAGAAGTCTACAATTATCTTAAAAGGACATGATTTTTGACATAACAGGACTGGAAATAATTTTTCGAAATTGATACTTCACTTGATGTAGGTATTTACTAATAGCTTGTACGCAAAATTTGAGATCTTTTGCTTATTCTGTTTTACCAGAATGAATATCTAACTGAAAATGACGCAAAACTTAAAAGCGTTCACTAAAATTGGGCTAAGAATAGCTCACAAATATAGTTCTTAATTTATTTCATAATGTTTATTTCTAAATAATCTTTTGCATATTTTTTTTTATTCAAGTGCTCCAGCTGATTTATGGAAGAAATTCAAATATAAGGCTTTTGGACCTCAGTGGAGTTCCTTTTATGACTCAGCCAAAAAGCCTGATCCTCTCAACAAAGTAAAAGTAAAGCATTTACTATTATATCTACCTGCAATAAAAACAAATTACCTTATTTTCTTTTTCTTCAATGTTTTCATTATCTTCATATGTGACACCTTTCCTTGACCGCTTTGACCACTCTTGAAATTTACTTGTTGATTTACGTTTCCGTCCACCACGTCTTCGTGTATTGAGAAATTCCTCGTCCGAATTCACATCATTACCTTTATAATGACATAAAATTGTTAAATAGATGTATCAATAAGAGAAGAGCAATGTTAAAGATACACTATGCTCAAGTTTGATATTAGAAAATATTGATAATTGCTACACAGTCTAGCTGTAAAAATAAAATAAATATGTTTTGACTTCACACAAAGAAGATATGTTATGTTTAAAAGTCTACACACTACATGTGTTCACAATATGAATAGAGTTAAAAAATCTGGCTTTTTAAAGAAAAGACCAACTTTAGTTAACCTGTAATAGGGAACGCAGCTTACCATACATAGTTTATACATTCTTCTATTCAACAATGATTTAAACAGGTGAGGAACACATATACAACACCAGGTTGAGTATAATTATTTCATTTGCTACTAGTTTCGAGTAATATAAAATTCTTCATAAATCATAAGGCATTCTTTTATTCAAATAAGATATATTCATTAAGAATTTCTATAAATTTCCATATTAAATATTTAACTCAAGGATGAACATAGTATATCTTTAATGAACAGCATCATGTTAGCTATTTTTTTTTCGGAAAATTTCACATTTTATATTAATTATGCTAACTTACTTTAAACAACATATTAAGTAAAACTGTTAAAACTTGACTTTAAACTTTGACTTTAGAAAACTTTCCTAAAAGATTAAAAAATGTTTAATAACATCTAATGTTTTATGAATTTTACTGTATAAGACTGTATATGATAAAAACATAAATAAAAATAATCGCCTGAAGCTGATTCCCCATCTAATAATTCCTCCCCAACATTCTTCTTATCTTTTGCTTCTTGTAGGACATCATCTGATTTCTTTCTACCCTGTTGAACTTCATCTACCACTGACAGATCTACCTTTCCTCTTGTTGTAGGCTTAGTCATTCTTCCTCCTTTACTTTCTTCTTTAAAATCATCAGCATTATGTTTATCATTATTTACTTCATCAATATTAATTTCTCCATCGATATTACTATCTCCATCTTTAGATGTTCCCTTACAGTCCTCAATCTCAGATTTAAGTGTTTTTGTAGAAAGTGTATTCCTTTTCTTGAAAATTGGTTTCTTCTTTGTGCTATGTTCTTTATCTAATTCAGCAAGGTTATTTGTTTTATCTACACTGTCAGGAGCTGGTCCATCTGTCTGGCCATCTTCAAAGAGTACAGGTGATGTACATGTAGGCTGTAACTGTCTGGATGTTGATGTAGTTTGAGGATTGTGTGAAGATTTTGACATAGTCTGGGGAAGACTACCTGGTTCTATTTTCACAGAGTCAACAGTTTCTGTTTTGATTTCCTAAAAACAGTAACAATATCTTAACAAAAATTTACATGTTTTCCTTTTGATAAATCCTCTTACACACAGAATAAAAATATTATTTAACAGTCTACAAGGGTATAATCCTGCTGTTAACAAGAGCACCACAACAGTGGGGCAATATGTACACCTGTGTGTTTTTATATTTTATGCAAGTATTAATGTTTATTGACAAAAACGAATGGTGAAATGTAAAAGGAGCCCTATCTCCACTACAATCTATACATTTATTTTAGGCCTAACACTTATATTCATTTTATTAGGCTTTAGGTCATGTAGCAAATGTTTGTCTACAATAGGAGGACAATCTTGCATTGCTAAGAGACTCATGATAAGTTAATATTGTAGGAGACAAAAACAACACCACAATGTTGTTATCCTCAGTATTTTTCATAATCAGTCAATTATACTTCATAGAGATAAGTGTAAGTAAATCATTGCAACAAATCTAAACATAATATGATAATGTGATATTCGATCTGCAGCTCTTAATTTAAGTTCGTTTGATCTAAATATTTCTGGAATTCATTCATGTGATTAATTAAAAACCTGTTCAGATTGTCTCTGAGGTGTAACAGCTGCCACTGGAACTTTAGCTGGGGTTTTTGGAAGCTGGCAAAATTTTAGGAACTTGTTCTGAGGTTCTGGATCTCCTGTAGAAGAATCAGTCACTTCCACTTCCTGTTCTACCTTGACTGTTTTTTTGTCCTCTGTTTTGACTGGATCTAGTGTTTTAACTAGACTGTCATCAGTTTTCTCTGGAAATAACATCAGTTCATCAACAAATGTTAACAAATACCTCATGTCAGTCCAATTAAATAAGATATTGAAGATATCATCATTTCTTATAAGGCATTTTACAATTAGTGTTTGAATTTACACCTTTTGGCGCTTGTTTTAGCTTTGAAAAATAGGTAATATACGCCCTCAATAACACAACAAAGACTTTTAATTTATCTTAAATGAAAACACACAAAGTGCACACATCCATAAAAGTAAAGTCTAGTTTAGACATTAATTTTTTCTTATTCCAACAACACATTCAAATTTACTATCCAACTTAAGTGGACAGAAAAGACAATAGTTTTTTTTATATTGCAATATTTGAACCTATATAAAGGAGTAAAATTCATTTGCTACAATCATCTATTACCAGACAAAAAGGTAAAAACAAATTTTCAGAGGAGGCTGGAGAAAACAGATCCAAATGCAAATTTGCCTGTAACAGGCAGATAAATCTTTGAAGAAAACAGTGGATTATTACCAAAACTAAACATAGGTATTGATGGTATATACATGCAAGCAAAATATGTCTAAAGTCACACCTACAGTCTTAAAGTACTCATAATAACACAAAATAAGATACCTTGAGTCACGGATTTATATAAATCCGTGCTTGAGTGTACATATTACATACAAAAAAAAAAAACAAATTACATGTTATTACCTGCTTCAATTTTCTTTTCCGTGTTAGGTTTAGATTTTCCTTTTTTGTTTGGTTCAATAAAGAATGCCCTCTCATTTGTCTCCCCTTTATTTACAACAACATAGTAGGCCTGATTTCGTGGAGCTTGACTTGAACTAACAAATTTCTTCAGTTGTTCTTCTGCTCTTAGTGTACTTGACCCAAGAGTAAACACTATATCTGCTTTCTTTTCTTCTTTAGACACATTTTCCGATTTTATACCATCTGTGGAATTTGTTTTGTCCAGCTGATTAACTCCCCTGAAATCAGATTTTAGACTGGTTCCCTGAATAGCAGCAGACTGTGGCAAAATGGTTCCCTGCACCGGAAGTTGAGGCATTGTCAGTAAAATAGTTTGATGCTGACTGGTTCCAGGCATGTTCAACACCACTTGTTGACCTGCAGCTTGTGTTAAGGGTAAAATTGGAGGAACCATTGATGGCATCTGCTGATTGCCTAAATCACATAAAACTGCAAATAATAAGATTAATGTTTTTTTAAATATTCAATAAAAATCTGAATATTCTGAAAATATCTTGTGTATATACATGTACTAGAAGGTTTCAGAAGCATTAACTACTAGATAACATTTTTATGCAAAATTTCCTTGTATCTAGAGAAACAGAAAAACTTAAAAAGAACTTTGATTTAAACTTTAAAGGAACTCCACTAAGGTCCAAAACTCTAGACACAAAATTTAAATTTCATACATAGATCAGCTGAGGCACATAAAACAGAGATATGCAAAAAATAATTTAGAAATACAGTAAATTCTCTCTATTAAGACCACTAACGGGACTGACTCAAAGTGGTCTTAATAGTGAACTGGTCTTAATAGTGAATAAGTCACTTTAACAGCTAACGAAGTCCAACTTAACTAAATGTATACCTTGTATAGTTTTGTGCACATAGTAAATGTACTTAATTAAATGAGTAACAAGAAACACATTTTTTTAAACAAAAACATTTTTAATGTATGATAATATGATACATCATTAATACATGTATAATGAAAATATTAAATTACGGCTAGTGTTTCAAGTTTCCCCTTTAGAAGAAAAAATATGAGGTATTAAATATAGTTATGACTCTCATTATAATTAGTACATCAATTACATATCGAAATAAAGCACACATGAACTGATAATTTGGTGTAATTACCAATTTTTACCATACTTGATATAAATTGTGATGCACAACAAACAATTTTAAATGCTATTCACCTGTTTATTACATCCTAATTACCCCGACAAATTAATCGTTTCTCACACCATAGCTGCTTAGATTATTTAGCCAGAAGTGGTTTAAACTGATCATGTTGACGCTTGAATGCTACAGATACATTGTAAAGCAAGCGTCTAATCAATCGATATATATTAATGACCTCATTTGACCCGGTGTATTTGTTTACGCCAGAGGGAAGATTACGACAATTAATTGGGGGGCAATAAACACCAAGTGATTTCTGGCCATTATGTTGCATGGTCGTAATACAGGTTAATGTTTTGATGAGAAATACACACAAATGTCTGACAGAAGTGGTTGTTATGCCGGATTAGAGACGTGGTCGGTATACTGGTCATTTTTCTCAATGAACAAAGAAGGCAAATATTTTGTACTTTTAAAAAGTGCCCCTAATAGTGGCGTGGTCCTATTTGTGGCGTAGTCGTTAGATGGCATTTTACTGTATATAAATTGAAAAGCGCATTTTAGTGCTATTCCTAGTCTGATTTTAGTCATTTTTCACAATTAGAATCAATACATTGAAGAAAAAAAACAATAGAGTAAGTGAAAAATCTGATATTTGCACACAATTTATTGGTCAAGACCTACATCAAATGGAACATTAATCACGAAAAAAGAAATTTTAGTCCTGTCATGTCCCAAAAAATGAAGTTGAGTCCCTTTAAATTTTCAAAGATAAATTACTGCTATTTTTAATGGGAATCAAATAATGTAAACTAATTTTTGTCATTTTCAATAATTCAAGTTCATGATATAATAAACTCAATGATTTACTTCTGATCATTTACCTCCATGTTTGTTTGGTTCTATAAGAAATGTTTGTTCACTCGACGTCCCTTGGTTTACAATAATGTAATATGGCTGATCTTTTGGTCCTGTCCCTGAATTAATCACATTCAGAATCTGCTGCTGTATATTAAGGGAGGTTACTCCTGTAAGTACCTGTTGCTGTACTGTAGGGGAAGTAACTCCAGCAAGCACCTGTTGGTGCACTGTAGGGGAGGTAACTCCAGGAAACATTGGAGCTGGGCTAGTTACTGATCTTTTCTTGCTTGAGGTTTCAGGAGTTCTAAATAAATTTTGCAAATCTGGAGACTGATTCAATGGTGGACTTCTGTAATTAAAAAAAACAATTAACAAGAGGGCCATGATGGCCCTGAGGTCGCTCACCTGTATATAGTCCCCCCCCCCGGGCCAATTTTTACCCAAGGGCTTTTATTTGTTTATTTGAACAGACTTGGTAGACACCAATAAGAAGATGTTTCATGCTAAACATCTAAAATCTCAGCGCTCATTGGGTTTTTTAAAAGAGGATTTTTTAAGTTTTTACTATACACATATAGTTAAAAACAATGACACCCCTGGGGCAGGGCCAGTTTTGACCCCCGGGCTTTTATTTGAACAAACTTTGTAGATATTCACTTAAAGATGTTTCATGCTTAATATCTAAACTCTAGCTATTTGGGTTTTTTCAAAGAAGATTTTAAGTTTTTGCTATACACATATAAGGAAAATCAATGACCCCCGGGGCGGGGCAAGTTTAAACCCCAGGGCTTTTATTTGAAAATACTTGGTAGACACCCATTAGAAGATGTTTCATGCTAAATATCTTAGCTCTAGCTCTTTGGGTTCTTTAAAAGAAGATTTTTTAATTTTTTACTATATGCATATAGGGAAAATCAATGACCCCCTGGGGCAGGGCCAATTTTGACCCCAGGGCTTCTTTTTTTAACAAACTTGGTAGACATTCACTAGAAGATGTTTCATGCCAAATATCTAAGCTCTAGCTCTTACGGTTCTTTAAAAGAAGATTTTTTAAGTTTTTACTAAATGCATATATGGAATATCAATGACCCCCGGGGCGGGGCCAATTTTGACCCCAGGGCTTTTATTTGAACAAACTTGGTAGACACTCAATAGAAGATGTTTCATGCCAAATATCTTAGCTCTAACTCTTTGGGTTCTTTAAAAGAAGTTTTCTTAAGTTTTTACTATATGCATATAGGGAAAATCAATGACCCCCCGGGCAGGGCCAATTTTGACCCCAGGGCTTTTATTTGAACAAACTTAGTAGACACTCACTAGAAGATGTTTCATGCTAAATATCTTAGCTCTAGCTCTTTGGGTTCTTTAAAAGAAGATATTTTAAGTTTTTACTATATGCATATAGGGAAATCCTATGACCCCCTGGGGCAGGGCCAATTTTGACCCCAGGGCTTTTATTTGAACAAACTTGGTAGACACTCACTAGAAGATGTTTCATGCCAAATATCTAAGCTCTAGCTCTTTGGGTTCTTTAAAAGAAGATTTTTTAAGTTTTTACTATATGCATATAGGGAAAATCAATGACCCCCTGGGGCGGGGCCAATTTTGAACCCAGGGCTTTTATTTGAACAAACTTGGTTGACACTCATTAGAAGATGTTTCATGCCAAATATCTAAGCTCTAGCTCTTAGGGTTGTTTAAAAGAAGATATTTAAAGATTTTTCTTTCGGTTGCCATGGCAACCAGATTTCTGCATGGAATTAAATTCTTTGAACAATTTTTAAAGGTGACCACCAAAGGAACATTTCTGTGAAGTTTGGATGAAATTGGCTCAGTGGTTTATGAGGAGATGTCATTTAAAGCAAAAGTTTACGGACGGACGACGGCCGGACGCCGGACGAAAAGCGATCACAAAAGCTCACCCTGTCACTTTGTGACAGGTGAGCTAAAAATAAAATAACTAAACAAACTTTAAAACTTGTGTTATCTTCAAAAAAATACTTTCAAAGACTGTATTAACAAGTAATTAAAAGTATGAAAATCTATTTTCAGCACTATTGACATTGACTTAAGTGTCCTCTTGCTCCACTGAAAATTTAGGTCAAAAGAATCTGTTAAATGAATCTACCAACAAACATTTAAAGAAATCGGTGAATAAACGAGATTTTTATGAGCAGAAATGTATAAATCTATTTTAAGCATGAATGACCTTGACCTCAGTGACCCTCTACTACACCTTAAGTAAGAAGACTACCAAATTGAATTGTATATTCAAGCAGTCTGGTCAAAACTATATATAACTAAAAGCTCAATCTCAGCCTGTTAATTATGAAATTTTAACAGAATTGTTAGATCCTTTCATGTGAGGAAACAATCTAGCTAGCTAACAGAAGATCTAAGATTCTATTCATGTATCCAACTTTGCCTGAAATAATGGATGGAGGAGCGTCTTAGGTCTTATTTAGTAAGTCTTATGAGCAACAACAGAGATAACAAAATACTTACGTGAAGTAAGGTGAAGCCTGTATAGTACTATTCAAGTATGAATTATCTAGTGAATGTCTCTTATAAACAGAATCTCTTCTGTCGTCACATGGTGTACTGGGAATAAATGATGTGTCTGGACTGTAAATAATCAAGTAAATCTTTTTACCATAGAGATATGTTTAGACATACAATGTATGTACACCAATGATATGCATATAATTCGTCACATTAGTTCAGTAACAAGTTCTGTCCTTCTAAAATTAATAGGAGTTAACCAGTTATTGCACTAAGTTGACAATATCTTCTCTTACCAAACATTATCTTGTCCATCTTTCAACCTGGGAAAAACCATTCAATATCTTTTTAGAAAAGATTTCAAAATAAGTTCTTACTAAGTGGTAAACAATGCATACAATCATCAGTGCCAGCCGATCTTAGTCTGCACTGGTCGCACGCAGATAAATACAGATACATTATATATAATCATAACAAAACTTAATATTAACCACAAATAAAGAAAATGATTTTTTTTTAATCAGAAGCATTTCATATCCATATGAAACGTGAACTAAATTAACAATTTCCAGGATATTTGGATCAAAACAGTAGCCACTAAAGTGTTAACACGATTTTTTCTATTTATGCTCCTGTGACCTAGTTTTTTATCCGAGATGACCCATGTTCGAACTGATGCGAGCAATTACCTTGACAAGCATCCTGACAAAGTTTGATGATGATTTAGTCAAAAATGTGACCACTAGAGTGTTAACGAACAAATGTGGACGGACGACAGACGATGTCCGACAGACATTTAACAATACTAAAATCCTAAACTATTTCAAGAAAGGTTCAATATAATAATCTGGTATATACATATACTTACCTAACTTTGGGCATTTCTTTGATCATTTTCTCAGTAAAGTTTGACATGGATGTGAGAAAGTCGGAGAACACATTAAATGTCTGTACCTTGGATCTTACCCATCTTGACAAACCTGTTAATACACATAAAACATACAATTTAACTGTATAATTATGATTAAAAATCCCCTTAATATCTTTCTGTACTTGACAAAATAACATTAAGTTTTTGTTTCTTTCTGGTCTTCTACATAATGGAGTCAATAATAAGTGTAACATGGTCAATGTATTTCAGGACAGTGAAACAATTGTATTTAGAATAAAGAAAGCAACACCAAGAACTTGGACTTTGAAAATTGTCTGGACTGGACAACAATCCTTAAAGAGGAAAATTGTTTGAACTTGACAATATGCCAGAATACAGACTATATGGATTAGGAAGTGTTTACTATACTTACTCTTGCAATATTTTTCTGTTCTTTTAACAAATCTATCATCAACAATGATCAAGGCTCCCCAGTCTTTTCTGGAAGATAAACAGAGCATTCTTACATAAAACAACCATAATTTTAATTTTCTGTGGAGAATCAAAGTATTTCTTTTATAACTAAGATATAGGTCAATGAGAAAAATCAAAAGAACATTTAATATTTCTAAAATTGAATAAACTTCAAAAATATCCCAATATATATATATATACATGTATATATATACCTACCAAATATTTTTAAACATTATAATTTTATTAAGTTTGTATGAACTTACCTGTGTCTTATACACCTTCCTAGAGCCTGGTTTAAGGCCCTAAATGCCTGGATTTCATACCAGTCACCTCCACTTAGAAGTCCTCTATCAATCTTATGTTTGTCGTTGTATTCTCTTTTAAGCTTCACCTGGACATCTTTAAAGCTAGGATAAGGTATTCCAACCTATAAACAAATAAACATAAATCAACACTAAAGTTAGGACAAGGTATTCCAACCTTTCAATAGATAAGCATATACAATGTACCAATAGGGAAAGGTATTCCAACCTATAAACAGATAAACATAAATCAATAAAGAGCTGTCACATAAGTAATAAATGCCCCCCCCTCCCCAAAGGTTTCTTAAGCATGCAGGTATTATGAAAAGGGACGTGGTTCCTGGACGCGACAGAATGTTGTCATGCATTAGACATTTGTGCCAAGTAATTTCAAAATCCCTAAATGCATGACAAGGTAACAGTCTGGACATGATTGTTGTGTAAGTGGGGAAACACGGACAAAAAGACTGACATGAGCATTAGCCCCAACACATCGTCTTGATGTGGTAGACATTTGTGCCAAGTCATTCTAAAATCCTTCCATCCATGACAAAGTTACAGTCCGGACATGAATGTGTATCTTCAAACTCTTCGTGATTTGTCAAAATGGTGTAATGGTTTTTGTGCACTGCACTTCCTCTTAATGTGCTTAACGATTGTATGAAGTTGTATTGAATTCCAGCTAGTAGTTAACAAGTTATGCTCCGAACAAGAAAAAGTAACAAAGGGCAATAACTCTGTAATTAGTCAAAATGGAGTAATGATTCATGTGCACTGCACTTTCTCTTATTGTGCTTGACCATTGTACAAAGTTGTATTGAATTCCAACCATTAGTATTCAAGTCATGCTCCGGATAAAAAGTGATGGAAATGTAACAAAGGGCAATAACTCTGTAATTACTTTTGATAGAGTTATGGTTCTTATGCACTGCACTTTCTCTTTTTGTGCTTGACCATTGTATGAAGTTGTTTTCAATTCCAACCAGTATACTCTGAACCAGGAAAAGTAACAAAGGGAAATAACTCTGTAATAAGTTAAAATGGAGTTATGGTTCTTGTCCACTGCACTTCTTCTCAATGTGCTTGACCAGTGTATGAAGTTATATTGAATTCCAACAATCAGTCTTCAAGTTATGGTCCGAACAAAAGAAAACAATGGAAAAGAAACAATAGCAAATACTCTGTAATTACTTAAGATAGAGTTATGGTTCTTGTGCTCTGCACTTTCCCTTATTGTGCTTGACCATTGTATGATGTTGTTTTGAATTCCAACCAGTAGTTTTTAAGTTCTGCTCCGGACAAGGAAAAGAAACAAAGGGCAATAACTCTGTAATCATTGAAGATGGAGTTATGGTTTTTGTACACTGCACTTCCTCTGAATGTGCTTGACCATTGTATGAAGTTGTATTGAATTCCAACTAGTCTTCAAGTTATGTTCCGGACAAGGAAAATGCAATGGGACCGACTGACTACCAAGTGACTCCTATATACATCCCCAAACTTCGTTTCCAGGGTATAAATACATATTTATACATAAATATAAAAGCTACGATAAGGTGTTCCTTCCTATAAATTGATTATCATATACAAATATTGAAGTTAGGATAAGGTAAACCAACCTATATACAAATGCAAATGAGGTTGAAATAGTACTAGGACTGCCGCTTTACTGCTTACATCTTTCATTTTAATTAAGTAAAATCAGGGATGGTTTAGGCTGCTTGGTCCCATCCTCTTTTTGTCATTCCTATATATACAAGAAATATGAACCTAATTTTTGGTGACCAAAGATTACATAATACTATTTTGGAGTTAACGTTATTGCAGATAAGAATGGGAGACTTACTGTAATAACAGCTCTGGCATTGTCATCAGCAAAATCCATCCCCTCGCTAACTTTACCACGGCATACAGCAAAGAATAGAGCGCCATCTATCTCCGAGTCATCATCATTACACTCAGCTATAATGTGTATCAAAAATATATTATAATATCTTCACTACTCTTGTTTTACAATACTCAACAGTATGTTTGACATTGTATTATTTTTGTGGCTATGAAAAACAGGTCTTATCCATCAATATAGTATCAGAGCAGTATGGACTGCTGAGTAAAATTCAATTTTCCTTCACTTGGTTCAAAAGATGCACTAAAATTCCTCAAGCGGTTTTGGTGATGAAGCGAGGACAAGCTTATTTTACTCGAAAATTGATAACAAAGGGGCCATAACTGTGAAAAAAAATTCAAGCAAAAAATCAAGGGAGTATGCACAACTAGGCTTGGTGACAAACAATCCTGTAAAGTTTTGTTGAAATCCCCCAGCGGTTTTGGTAATGAAACGAGGACAAACTTATTTTCCTCAAACATTGACCATTAAGGGGCAATAACTGAGCAAAAGAAAATCAAGCAGAAAGTCAAGATTATATGCACAACTAAGCATGGTGACAAACATCTTGTAAAGTTACACCAAAATTCACCCAGCTGTTTTGGTGATGAAGCACGGACAAGCTTATTTTACTCGAAAATTGACCATAAAGATGTCATAAATGTGCTAAAAAAATTCAAGCAAAACATCAAGGGAGTTTGCACAACTAGGCTTGGTGACAAACACTCCTCTGAAATTTCACTGAAATCCCCCAGCGGTTTTGGTGATGAAGAACGAACAAGCTTATTTTACTTGAAAATTGACCATTAAGAAAAAAGAATCAAACAGAAAATCAATAGAGTATTTACAACTAGGCATGGTCACAAAAATCCCCAATCGGTTTTGGTGATGAAGCGTGGTCAAGATTATCAGACAGAAGGACGGACAGGCGATTTCTATAAGCCATCCTTCGGGGGCATAAAAATTTCGCTCAGTAAAATTTTAGCCAATTTTTCTAAGATTTGGTTCATACAATCAACATGAAGAATGGAAGTATTTTGTTCATCCTGTTTCCATACACAAAGATATATGAACAAGAATTTGTAACAGAGTTACCAACGTCCCCCACTACGGGAAGTTATGAAGCATAATATTGTGCTTTTTCAAAAGATTGTGCTATTTCAAAAGATTGAGGTATGGATCTCAAGACTTTCAGTCCAAAATTATGACCAATGCTAGATCTGCAAATGCAACAATAAATTTATTAAAGTTATAAAATGAAACATGGAATTTAAAAATCTATCATGTTAAGCTTTGACCTCTAAGTGTGACCTTGACCTTGGAGATAGGGGTACAGGTGTTGTGCATGACATATCGTCTTATTATTGTTACTATTTGTGCCAAGTATTTTTAAAATCCCTTGAACTATGAAGAAGTTATTTATCGGACACAAAATATACCCTACAACAGACTATGTCAATCTTTGATCTCTAAGTGTGACCTTGGAGGTAGGGATGCAGGTGTTGCGCATGACATATCGTCATATTATTGTGATTATTTGTGCAAAGTATTTTTAAAATCCTTTGATCTTTGAAAAAGTTATTGACCGGACACAAAATATACCCTGTAACAGACTATGTTTATATCAAATTGACCTCCAAGGGTGACCTTGACCTTGGAGGTAGGTGACCGGTTGTTGCTTATGGCACATCGACTCATTATTGTGAACATTTGTGGCAAGTATTTACAAAATCCCTTCAAGGATAAGAAAGTTATGGACCGGACACTACATATACCCTCAAATAAAAAATGTTGACCTTGAATGAACAAGTGCGACCTTGACCCTGGAGGTAGGGGTCTGGTTGTTGCGCATGACACATCGTCTTATTATAACAAATATTTGTGCCAAGTAATTTCAAATTCCTTTGATAAATGACAATGTTATGGACTGGACACGAAAGGGTGACGGACAGATGGACGGAGCCTATTTCTTTATCCCCCTTTTTGCTTCGAAAAGGCGGGGTACAAAAACGGGTGTTTCACGATCAGACGCTGAATGGAGAATCTGATAAATAAACTTTAAGTCTGTCTTGATAAATCTCACTACGCATACCAACGGAATGTAGATAATGAGACATTAATAAGAAAACAATAAATGTTTTAAACAGATACAGTTCCTAATAGGTCCCTCCTTTTGAGCTCTTTAAATCGTTTACCTTATTCTTTTATGCAACTAACTTAATAACAGCCAAACACAAAAATCAAGATAAACAGTCTTTTATAATGTCATTTAAAATTGTCCCATTTATACTATACGAACATGTTGTGATATTTCCACTTTATAGAAATCATTTTATAAGCCAACCAAGAGCTACATAAATAATGTTTTAAATCAGCTATATCATTGGGTTTATCTATTGTATTTCTTACAAGCAGGCATTTTTATTCATTTGTTTAAATAATCAATTCATAAAATCTGAATACCAATTAAAAAAGGTTGAAAAGATAGAGGCCTTAAACTACTGCTTTAAATGTAATGTATTGAATTTCTATTGTGGGTGTAACATGATACATGATATTTCATAAATCGATCTTTACAAGTTTTAAAATACAAACCATTGATAGGCAAAACAAACCATTGAAGATACGAAAATTGACTTGTCAGATCAGGAACTTATGAAGACATTTTTTTCAATATCCTAATGGAAAGTATAAATCACTGAAAACTGGTGAGTAAATTAACTCAATATCTATGTTTAATACTTTAATAAAGTTTACTAATTGTATTAATAATACATTATTCTAAATAAATTAAACATGAATAACCTTGAGAGACATTTTCTATGCCCCCACCCACAACTCAAACTGGATTTTTTTTTACTATGTTGGGTTTGATGTGTCAACAGCGATGTGACAGAGGCCCTTAAAATGGTCCAATTTTACCAGAGCTGAAACAATCAGCTTTTGCTACTGGGCTAAAACTAACCTTTTAAAATCTTGATACCCCCAATATTGATAATGGACAACTCCCAAAATGGAAGATAGACTAGTCCATTTGAGAAATTCAGCAGGTTACCGGTATGGTATAATATTGGTTTCTTTTTAGTAGCGATGTCATCTGGAGCCGAAACGGCCATCCGGATATCCGAATCAAACATCCGGATACATCCGGATGTTCGGATTGTTGTTATATTCTTAGTTGGCTGATATGACGTAACCATTTTTACGCGACCTTTTTCAAAGTGTAGTATTTCCTTTCATTTCTTTTTTAATTGAATGTTACGTATCAAAATAATTTTGGTATTGATTTTATCTTTTCTATATAGAATATGACTGTTATCGATAAATTAAGTGCGTATGATACTTACGATTTCAAATGAAATAAAAATGAAATTCATCGCCGATTGTCTAAATTCCTTAATTAGTGCTTTAATACACAATAAAACTTGCTCACATTTGTGAAAACAAAATAACACCCGTAAAAAAATTAAAAGTTTCCATTGTTCAATAACATGTATACAATTTACACACGATGACCTTTGACAGGTGTGTAGCCGGCTTTTCAAAAGAATCTGCCAATCTTTGATATTTACCAACATATGTAGACCTGGCTGTTTGATTCGAATCATCAAAGAAGTTGCCGAAACTTACATGAATTACACGGTGTACGGACATAATCCCCTTCGGACAAAATCCCCTTCATGCATTTTTGTATATCTGGACATAATCCCCTCCATGGGTGGACATAATCCCCTTCATGTGTGAAATTTTGAAGTGGACAAAATCCCCTTCATAAAATTGCTACCTAGGACAAAATCCCCCTCGGTTTATAAAGTGGGTAAGAGAGTGACATACTGCATTATGCTGTGTGGTAAATATCTTAATGTATAAATAAGTAAAAATTATTTCAGCAGAAAAGCACATTCAATTAGCACATTTTAATCACATTAAAATTGCTTTGTTAAAGCATTCATAACAATCAATCAAGTAGTACAGTGATCTTGGTTTGATTAAATTATCACTCATTCATCAATAGAAATTGTAACAATGGACAGTATGTATCAATTAGAATTATCAACTTAATCAATGAAACAATTATTGGCTAAAAAAAAATGTTTTTGATACTAATCAATTTAAAACAATTAAAGAAATTGCCTAATCAAATATGTGTTATGCAGTTGATAATTTACCATAACTTTAATGAAAACTTCTAAACTAAATAAAGGTTAACTATTGATACATAATTATAAATAAAAAAACAAAAGTTCATTATTCATCAATTTTTTAGGGAGTATAGTAATACATTATTCATAAATTTTTATGGAGCATAATAATAATTAGAAACCTATGAAACAAGGGGAATTTGTCCGGGTAGTGAAGGGGATTTTGTCCAGCCTTGCAAAAACATGAAGGGGATTATGTCCACCCATGAAGGGGATTTTGTCCGGATAGGCGAAGGGGATTTTGTCCGAAGGGGATTATGTCTGACATTCGAATTACACATATTTTAAGTGTTCATAAGTGAAAAAGAAATGTGAAAAAAAAAAGTTTTTAAAAAAGGCACATGTTTGATTAATACTATAGGAGAAAGTTATTTTGTCGGATAATTATCGTATCAATTTCAATAAAAGCTGTGATTATTAACATATTATAATTTGTAAGTGCATTTCTTTATTTGCGAATTTTATTTCTGCAGATTTTTCATTTTCTCATAATAAGGAGACGATGGGTCAGAAAGCCGAAATATATGAAAACAATTGCCTAATTAAATATCTAAATTTGGACTAAAAAAATGTAAAATCGTTTCCGATGACAATCGCACGGGACTCGGAATATTCATCTTGAATCCTACAAAACTTAAATTTATTTGGTGTTTATTAACAATATGTGTCATACACGACTCGCAATTATTAAAGTAATTATTGATTTTTGGGGAGCCTGCAGAGATTATGATGTGTATTGTCAAATTAAGGTACAATATGCAATATGGTGTCAACACCAAGTCTACGTCGATTATCTCAGCGCATGTGACAGTTCATGTATTTTTCACGGTGTACGGACATAATCCCCTTCGGACAAAATCCCCTTCATGTATTTTTGTATATCTGGACATAATCCCCTTCATGGGTGGACATAATCCCCTTCATGTGTGAAATTTTGAAGTGGACAAAATCCCCTTCATAAAATTGCTACCTAGGACAAAATCCCCCTCAGATGAATTTTCTTTAAAAGTGTTTATAAAGTGTTTATAAAGTTAAAAAGTGGGTATGAGAGCGACATACTGCATTATGCTGTGTGGTAAATATCTTAATGTATAAATAAGTAGAAAATATTTCAGCAGAAAAGCACATTCAATTAGCACATTTTGATCACATTAAAATTGCTTTGTTAAAGCATTCATAATCAATCAAGTATTGCAGTGATCTTGGTTTGATTAAATTATCACTGTTTCATCAATAGAAATTGTAACAATGGATCATATATATCAATTAGAATTATCAACTTATACAATCAATGAAACAATTATTGGCTAATAAAAATGTTTTTCATACTAATCAATTTAAAACAATTAAAGAAATGCCTAATCAAATATGTGCTATGCAGTTGATAATTTACCATAATTTTAATGAAAACTTCTAAACTAAATAAAGGTTAACTATTGATACATAATTATAAATGAAAAAAAAAAAGTTCTTTATTCATCAATTTTTAGGGAGTATAATAATACATTATTCATCAATTTTTATGGAGCATAATAATACATTAGAAACCTATGAAACAAGGGGATTTTGTCCAGGTAGTGAAGGGGATTTTGTCCAGCCTTGCAAAAACATGAAGGGGATTATGTCCACCCATGAAGGGGATTTTGTCCGGGTATGCGAAGGGGATTTTGTCCGAAGGGGATTATGTCTGACATTCATTTTTCACATTTTCTCAATATTCTGAAATATTTTATACGAACATCCGGATCCGAAAATCGGCTCCGGACACCGAACCGTGATCCGAATGTTCGGATATCCGGACTCCGAATGACATCCCTACTTTTTAGGGAATTGGTATCCTCAACTTAAAAAGCTTTTCACAAAGTAAAAGTACAATGATGACATTTGGGGGAAAAAACTGTTAGAAAAGTCATTTTGTTCAATTTAAAAAAACCCACACATTTTCATGTCCACAAAATAAAATGAATTTACAGCAAGAATTAGACAGAAAATTATTTTCTTTCAAGTTTCTTTATTCCTTATGAATGCATAGCCACTGTCGAACACTTCTAGAATCTACTATTTTTCTATTCTAGGTTACATTATGGCTGTGCCTGGTAAAAAGAAATCCAAGAAGCTATCATCTACACTATCCCGAGGTGTTGCTGAAGATTTTGACATATTCTGTAAAATATGTGACAGAGATGACATCAGACTACCTGCCTTTGGTTACTGTGTCGATTGTGAGGAACATTTATGTCAAACTTGCTTTAACACTCACAGAAAACCAAAACCACTACGCCATCACCAACTTCTAGATAAAGATCACATGCCACATAAACAAAACCTCAGTAAGTCAATAAAATCTACTTCAGGTAAAAAAAATGGTGATTTATCCAAGCCTTGTACCAAACATACCAAAGAAGTGATCAAGTTCTACTGTCATGACCATAACACACTTATATGTAGTGTTTGTGTGACCCTTGAACACCCAACAACATCCTGCCATGTGGACTACATACCTGATATATCAGGACAGACTTTAGACAGCACTGAGTTCAAAGAAACTCTAAAAGATATTAACAAACTGACAGACAAATGTTGCCAGATTACAAAAGATTTGAAACAAAGAGTTGCTAAATCAACAACTTCTCTGGAAGATGCTTTAGCAGAAATAGAGAACTTCAGGACAGAGATTAACAAGAGATTAGATGAACTAGAAAAAGAGGTTAAGGATACTGCAACAAAAATCCAACATAACAACAACAAAAAGTTGAAAACAACAGAAACAATGTGTGATGACTTGAACAAATCACTCCAAGCATCAGCTGATACTCTAAAGCATCTCAACACCAACAAGAAAGCTGACCAACTGTTTACAGAATTGAAAATAGCTCAGCAACTGATATTACACAATGAAAATTTAACAAAACAACTACCAACAACCAATGATGTTGATGAATACACTTTTGAATCCAATCAAGCAATCAAAAAATTCCTTCAGAATGAGAAATCATTAGGAACACTGATAAAAAAGGAAATAAAGCAACAAGCTCAAACCAAGAAAAAGGCTGCATTACCAATGAAAATGTCAACCCCTCGAAACATCAATGTTAAAACATCCTCAGATGAAGATGGTTGCGATATAACTGGTATAACTGTCTCTCCTCAGAACCAATTATTTGTAGCAGATTACAGTAATAACTCAATTAAAATGATAGACATAAAAAGTGGAGCAATTAAACAACAACAGCTTGTATCAAACCCCTGGGATGTCCTTATGGTGACCAGAGATACACTTGCTGTTACATTACCAGAAATTAAAACAATACAGTTCATTTCCTTCTCCTCAAACTCTCTCTCAATGAAAAACAAACTGAAAGTTGATGGAAAGTGCAGTGGAATAAGCCATCATCAGGGTAAACTTGCAGTTACCTTTTTAAATCCTACTAAACTCCAAATCATGGACTTGAAAGGTAATATTAAAATTACAGTTGAGAAAGATTCCAATGGTGACAGTATTTTCAGTAAACCTAGGTATGTCACCACAAACAGTCATTCAATCTATGTATCTGATGACGGCAAATATGCAGTTATATGGTTTAACTGGCAGGGAGAGATGATAGGAAGGAATGTAGACATTGGAAGCCCAAGGGGTATTTCACTGTTAGATGACGGGTCCTTCTTTGTGAGTGATGAATTGACTAAATGTATATATAGAGCAAGTGGTGACTGTAAAGACAGGACAACTATACTGGAGAATGTAGAGGATCATCCTTATGCTGTATGTTGGTGTGCTGAGACCAGTACACTTTATTTAAGTACATACAGCAACACAGAGAGTAACAATAATATCAAAATGTATAAAATGATGTAGAACCAAGAAATGGTAATCAATGTGGACATAACAAAACATAAACAGTTGTAATTATATGTTAAATGATATGTATATATGCACACAAGTAAAATATATGTATATACAATGTATACACGCAATTATTTTTTTTTTTACAAAATTATACCAGGGTTGGTGAGAGGGGCTTTTTTCCATTGATGATTTATGATAATGTTTTCTTTTGTTTTGTCTTGTCAGATTATAAATTTCTCTTTCATTTTTCAAAAGAAAATAAAATATTTAAAATAATAGAGATATTTGCAGTTTAAAATATACTTTTTAAAGGTTTTCAGTCTTCACGAAAAACTTTAAAAAGCAAAGGACATTCGGGCCAGTAAAATTTCAAATCTTACTGGACCTGGTGATTTTTAGCCGGACCAAATACATAGATAGGTAATAAATTGATGGGTAAAGGAAAACACTTTATCATGCTTCCCTTGATAATTTTGAAAAAAGCATAATACTTCTTGTATTTTGGGCCATATGTTGACAGCTTTGAAAAATTTATAAGGACCAAATGTTTAGGCAAAATTTACTAGAATTGAACATGAACAAAGCAATTTGCTTCAAACAAATCACTTTCACATAAAAAAATTTACTTAACTCAATAATCACAAAATCATAGCTAAATAATGACCATAATAAACAATGGTTTAATTTCCGTAACTGTACGATAAGGTACGGAAAATATCCAAGAAAAAAAATGGCGGCCTTCATTACTCAATACAATTTAGACATCTTGCGCTGTATTTTGAACATTTAGGACAGAATTGATGGGTTTCATTTGCAAAACAGGCAAAAAGATCAATCTTTTAGAGAACCCTGCTTCATTATTTTGATGAATTTTTCTTATAATATTTTTTCATGGCCAAAAATCTACTGGCCCGTCGGACCACCAACCTTGCAATAATCACCGGACCGATGCTAAATTTAGTGGCCTCGGGCCTCGGACTGGCGTTAATTTCGAAGACTGGGTTTTGTAAAATGAGTGAAATTTAGGTAGTATTATAATTTAAAATTAATTTATTTCTGACACAAGATGTTAAATGAAAATGAGGGTTTTTTTTGCACATACATTGTATGTTCAGAATTATTATTGAAGATAAAGCAATGATATATAACAAATTTGACCAGATTTCTGAACCCATCCCCTTTTCTATTTCATGCTGGTTTTAATTAACTAATATTTTCTTTTTCAAATATGCTTTTCTTTGATTTTGTTCATTATGTAAATGTCCTTTTTTCAACTTCTACGTTTAAATAGAGATGATATAACTTATGAATATATCTATTCTGTAGTCGATGAAAACATGTTTGTATTTTATCAATATAACTGTTAAAAGATTTATCTTAGTCATTATTTTGAAACAAGATGGTAAACTTTGTTTTGTTTTGTTTTTTGTCAAACAATTTAGAGGTCATTTTTTTAAATGTCAATGATCTTGCATGCAAAACTTCAACCAGGAATTTTCTAGTTTCACAAAGGCCTATAAATCAGCTAGATTTATTGTTCTAAAAAAGTCACATTCAGTCATGAACCTGTCTTTGGCCTCTTTACTGACACTAAATATTTGTATTTGTTAAATATGTTTACGTGTTATCAAAATACATTTGTGTAGTCTCAAAAATTAGTACAATGTTATTAACCCTTTCCCCCATGAGCATATCGTGAAAAATGGCCATTTTAACTGAAAAGCCTCCTCTTACAAGTTCAAACTGCTATGAAAAATGCTTCAATACTAATCAAACTTGGCACAAATGTTGACTGGACCATTGCCTTTGTAACAACATGCTCAGTCTTAAATTTCCTGTTACCATGGCTACGAGGGGACATCTCAAAATTGCCAAAAATCACTATTTTGCCTCGATTTTTTCCATCAAAATTTATTTCAAAGTGCTGCAACTTCTCAATGGATTGAGATAGAGTCAAAGGCTTTTTCAGCGTTGGTTACACGTTACTTTATGATCAACCTGGGGTCATTTTAAGCCTCTCACAAGTCCAAAATTTTCTTGGCGATGAGGGGGACTCCGCCCCCCTTCAAACCCCACAAACAGAAGGGGGCACATCCCCCTTCTGGCAACCCCCTGATGTATTATTTAGATGGGGGACGGCGCCGAAAAAATGGTAACTTTTTTTAACAACATTTCTCAAACGAAAAACAGTGTTTGGGGTCTAAATAGGACATTTTTTCACTGTTTGAGGCCTCAAAAGGGGGGGGGCAAAAAGCCGTCGAAACACGCTTATATAAGGGAAAAGGTTAATATTTGACTAGTTTGTTGACATACTACTGTATTATGTTTGTTGAATTGTCATAATTTTGTATATATGTGTGATATTTATATGTATGCTTATTCTGCTCTTCATTCAATGGAGGAACAAAAGATATATATAGTCATGTGTGAATTTTCAAGTTAATACATTAAGTGATTTTTAAGATCAATCTTACATGCAAAACTCTTATCAGGGTTTTTTTCAAGTTCACAAAGGATTTTCGTTCAGTTAAAATCATTTAAGAAAGGTCATATCGTCGAAATGATTTAACCCTTTAAATGCAAACTGCAATAATACATTACCTTAGCAACCAGTTTAAAGCTGTCAATGCTACTTTTTTTTAATTTATTTAATTTTGTGGGCATGAAATTTTATGTTTTTTTTTGTCATTAAGAAGATTTTTTTGTGAATTCTTAAATTCATGGACCGTCTATTTTTCCAAAAGACAATGTAAATAATGTGATGTAAAATAATCTTACAGCAAACAAAATGAAATTTAATTGGATCTTAAATCCGTCGACTGACCTATCCACGAAAGACACAAAAATTAGTGCCCCACAAACAGAAATGATTTTGCAGTACATTGTATTCTAAGTAAAAACTTTTTTCATACTGAAAACTCTTAAGACAAGAGCCCGGTTTGAGCCGGGTGATGCTCCCCGAATAGGTTTTGGACACAGGAAAGTACACCTCTAGTAGTTTCAGAGTTATGTCCCTGGAAAGAGTTCAAAGTGCAATAATTCCAAAATTAGGCAAGGCAAAGTTACTGTTCTTTGCACTGCACTTCTAATCAATGTGATCTATCAACCTACAAAGTTTTCTTGTTGATATCTTCTTATGGTTTCGGGTTATGTCCCCGGACATTATATAAACAAGGTGCAATAACTCCAGAATTAGGCAAGGCAGAGTTATGATTCTTGTGCACTGCACATCTACCCATTGAGATATATCTACCTACAAAGTTTCATGTTGATATCTCTTATAGTCCTGGACAAGATTTTTCTAAAAGGGGAGATTATTCAAAAATGAGGCTTAACAGAGTTATAGTTCTTTTGCACTGCACTTCTACTTAATAAAATCTATCTACCTACAATGTTTCATCTTGATATCTCTTTTTAGAGTTATGTTCCGGACAAAGTTCAAAGTGTTAAAATTAACAAAGGGCAATAACTCCAAAATTAGGACAAAAAGAGTTATTGTTCTTATGCACTGCACACCTACCCATTGAAATCTATTCACCTACAAAGTTTCATGTTGATATCTCTTATATTTGTTTGTTTGTTTTGGGTTTTACGTCACATCGACACAGTATAGGTCATATCGCGACGTTCCAGCTTTACTGGTGGAGGAAGACCTCAGGTGGGCCCTTCCGTGGGCCATTATTTTCAGGGCACGAAAAGGCCACCTGAAGTAGGAACCACCGACGTTCCGTAAGCTAGCTGGATAGCTTCCTCACATGAAAGAATCCAAAGTCCCTGTCGGGATTCGAACCCACAGCGGTGAGGGGCAAGTGGTTTGAAGTCAACGACCTTAACCACTCGGCCACGGACGCCCCCTGATATCTCTTATAGTTTTAGAGTTATGTCCCGGAAAAGATATTTCTATAAGGGCAGATAATTCAAAAACCGGGGCAAATAGATTATGGTTCTTTAAAAACTGCACTCCCCCCCTCAATGCCCTCTACCACTGTATGAAGTTTAAACAAATTATCTCCAAGGGTTTTCAAGTTATGCTCCGGACAAGACAACGGACGGACAGACGGCGGACGGACAGAACGGGACAAGGCCCCGACGATATTCTCCCCGAAATTTTTCGGGGAGGCATAATAACAATGGACTGTTCTAAAATTTTCAACGGGGGGCAAGTCCATTACACAAATAAGAAGAGGACAGGATCAAATTACCTTCAAATCCAGATAAAAGGATTATATAGATCATCCTCCCTTGACAACCTCATGAATGCTTTCATCATGCCATTAAAATCTTCCCTAATCAGTGCTCTAGGTTCTACATTACACGTTTACGAAGTTGACAAACTTATTCCTTAATCCTGTAAGCTGTAAAGTTCAAAAAGGTATGCGTTTTCATGGAAAGTACTTTAGTCTAAAATGATGTCTTAAGAACCAAAACTAGACAAAATTTTTGTTTCGAAGAAAAATGTCTTACTTATGACTCCTATGTTAAGGGACTTTTCAATTATTTCTAAATATGCTATGCTCAATTGCTGATTAAACATTTACAATGAAGAAATTGAAAAGCATGCATTGTATTTTTTATCTTTTCTCGCGTCGGAGAATGACTTAAATAAAAAAGTTAAAAAAATTATTTTTTGGAACTAGTCTTAAGTAAGTCCTTAATAGTTTTGCTGATAAGGGTACACCTAGGACTTTCACCGTGAAACGGCAAGACACGCGCAGCTTCTTATAGGATCAGTTTTACACCAAATCTTTTACAAGGGAATGCTACTTAAGGCTGTCATTGATTTCAATGCAAAGGCGATTATCAACAAAAGTATCGTTATTGGATAACAAATATCGAATGAGAAAAATAAAACCGAATAAATCAATAAAACTTTAATTAATTAGTTGTCCCCCTTTTGAATTACACACCTGTTAAAATGATTTTCAAATAAAATATATGTTCTGTTCTAGAATTTGATGGAATGTGTCTTGGGTTGTTGGTGTGTGTTTTTTAAGAATGCATGATTCCCCCAACCATTTTTTGAACATCACTGGCTTTACATAATATGTCCATTAATAAAACAACAGGGCATAGTTTTAGACATGGACCACTCGCTTCTGTGTGGTTATTTTTCATAAAGGGTTCCTATAATTTAATTAGTACAAAAATTATTCCAATTTTTTCAAATTTTTTTCGAGAATTGATTGGCAGAAAAACTTTCTTTAAAATTATTTAAGTATCCGATGTTGAATATAAGAAGTTTTCTTTGAAATGAAAGGAACAGAAGAACAAATTTAAAAGCTATAAATAATTTCACACCTAAAATAAAACTTTTCACAAAATCAATCATGAAATTTTCACAGTTAACACAAACTTTAAAAAAATCCAAATTAGGCAAATTCCATCAATAAATTCAAACTTTATGGAAATCATATATAATCAAATTTTCACAAAAATTAATTTCACACAGGGAACAATTATTCAACGCAAGCAAATTCGTTGAATTTAATATCCCCCGCCAGAGTACTCGTGCAATTACTAACTACACGACAAACGTGAAGACATAGAAGGCTTTATTTTATAAAATATATCAATGGGGTAAAACAGTAAATGATTCTTTGTTAGGATAATCAAATATTCACAAGGCCCAATAACAGAAGCATTACTTGGTGGGCATAAACTAATCAAGGGCCATAACTCTGAGTTAGTGTTGAAGTTCGCATTTAATGTTTGCCCTAAATAATGCATACCTGCAATAAATACTGCAGGCATAAAAATCTGATTAAAAAGTGTCTGATCTGGAAAGAAGGGGGCGAAACGAAATACCAACATCTCCAACTTGGTATTCTGGAGGTTCCCCATAAAGTTTATTAATTCCAGCCAGCGGAGTTGGGCAGAGAAGAAAGCATGGAAACGATTATTTTTGGCTCATTGCAGTACTGTAATTGACTAATAAAAGTCGGGCCTTTAAAAATCTGAGTTAAAAATGTCAGACCCGGGGGAAAAAGGAGACGAAATGCGGGTCTTCCACTTGGTATTGAAAAGGTTTCCCATAAATTTTTTTGTTGAATTCCAGGGTAATTGGGAGAGAAGAAAGGGGGGAAAAGATTTTTGCTCTATATGCATTTCTGCATAAATAATCAAGGGCCATAAACTCTAAGTTAAAGGGTTTTGGGCTGGAACAAAGCCCACAATGTTTCGCATCTCCTCTTCAAAATTGGGTGATTCCCATAAAGTTTCTTAATTTCCAAACCAAGGGAGTTGCAGAAGTAGGCCCAAAAAAAAATTGTTTTGCTCTATATGGGATACCCGCATAAAAACAAGGCCATAACTCTGGTTATAGTGTCTACCAGCTCAAGGGGGACGATATGCACATTCTCTTCTTGGTATTGAAGGTTCCCATAAAGTTTCCCTTTAATTTTTTAAACCAGGGAGTTTGCAGAGAAGTAGGCGCAGAAACGATTAAATTTCTCTACACGCATACTGCATAAAACCCAATCAAGGGCCAAAGGGCTTTAGTTTAAAATGTCTGACCGGAACAAGCCCACGATTTTCGCATCTCCTCTTAATATTGATGATCCCATAAAATTTGGGTTTAATTCAGCAAAAATTGGCCCGAGAAAATAGGGATGGGGAAATGATTATTGCTCTAAAAGTGCAAAAACTGGGAAAATTAAACAAGGACCATAACTCCTTTAGTTAAAGTGTCGACCGGGAAAAAAGGCGAAGATTGAAAAAAATCTCCCGTTGGGATTGAAGGTTCCCCCTTTAAGTTTCCCTTTAAATTCCAGCCGAAATTCAGAAATTTTATTTATTCATTTATTTGTTTGGGGTTTTTTCGTCAATCGAACAGTAAGGGTTGGGAGGGGAAGTAAACATGGAAAAAAAATTGCTCAAAAATGCTACTGCATAAACCCAAAAAAAAGAACCCTGAACCCCTTTTAAAGAAGGGGTCTGACCAGAAACAAAGGGAACAATTTTGGCCCCTCTCCTTTTTTGGGAATTTAAGGTTCCCATACAGTTTTCCCTTTAATTCCACCAGAAGTTGCAGAGAAGTAGGGGGGCGGAACCCATTTTTGCTCCCAAAATGATAAAAGCATAACTAATCAAGGGCCATTAAATCTGATTTAAAAAAGGGCTGAGTGAAAAAAGCTGTGAAAAAGCGCCCTCGTTCCTTTGATAATTTTAATGATTCCCCCATTAAAAAATTTTTAATTAAAAATTTTCCCGCCAGTAAATTCGAAAACTAGTGCGGAAAAAAATTCCCCACAGACAGACAAAAGGGGCAAACGGACAATGCCAAAACCAAAAAACCCCTTCCCAATTTTTATTGGCAGGGATAAAAAATTAAATTTAACAAAACCGTGTTTTGGGATTAAAAAAGGAAAAAATGAAAAAAAATTAATGAAAAAAATTTACCTTCCACCTATCTATAAATTTTCCTTTCCGTGGGTCGTAGGGCGGCAGGAAAAATTTGGACGCCATGGGAAATTTCTATGGAAAAAATAAAAAACACATAAAAACAAAAAGTTTCAGTTTTGAAAAATTAAGAAAAAATTACAAGGGGCTAAATAAAATTTTCATTAAAATTCCCAAATTTTTGGAAACAGTTTAAATTTCAAAAGTAAATAAACTTTTCAACCCCAAATTTGGGGTGAAGGGCAAATATATAAAGGGGGAAAGGGTTTAAAATTTTTTAAACTATTTATTTAAAATTTTTGGTTTTTTTTTTTTTTTAAAAAAAACTTATCATTCATAAAGTGGCAAATTGATGAATTAAATTTCCCCAGTTCATCTTGAAAGGGAAAAAAAGTTTCCCTGTTTTTGGGAAAACAGCTTGTAACTGTTTTCCCCAAGGGCCCCCCCCCTTTCAAACTCCTAAAAAATACCTTATAATATAACAAAATGTTTTAAAAAAAATGTGTTTTTATTTCGTCTTTAAAATTTGGGATGGGAAAAGGGGCATTTTTCCCGGGAAAAGGGAAATGGTTACCCTTAAAAAGCTCTCCCAAAAAAAATTTTTTTAAAAAATTTTTGGGGGGAAACCCTCCCCTAAACCCAAAAAACCTAATTTTTTGTGAAAAAATAAATTTCAAATGGGTTTTAAAAACCCCGTAACCCGCATTTTTAAATTAAGGTAAGGAAAAAAACTGTGAATAAAAAAGAACCCTCTCTCTCACCCCTTTAAAACTGCCCAAAATAGAAAAAATTAAAGTACCCGAAAAAGGTTTAAAAAAAACCTTAAACCCCATTGGGTCCAAAAAAAATTTTTTAAAAATCAACCAAAATAAAACCAATGAATTAGACATTTCAGTAAACTAACCCTTGACAAAGTCAACCCCTTTAGTAAAAAATCTGGATGAAAATCAGCAGTTTTTAAAAAGTATCTGGACAAATTTTTGACGGACGGGCCCGCAGACATTCCCCAAAAATTTTATATTTAAGTGGCTTCCTTTTGTTTCTCCCATGTGGGCCATTTTCCCAAGAAAAAAAAAATGTAAGGGCAAATAAAAAGCTTCTTCTGAATGAATAGCCTTTAAAGGAAAATTTTCCCATTTTTTCCATAGCCCCCCCTTTGGGGGCAACCTTCTAGGGACAAAACGTTACTTTTAAGGGTCAGGGGAAAAAAGGTTTTCTAATTTTTCCCGGAAATTCCGCTTTTTACCAAAGGGAAAATGTTTCCCATGCAGATGAACGAACAAAATATATAAATTTTGTTTTTATCCCCCGCCAGCAAAAAACAATTTGCTTTTTAATAAGGAAAATTATCCCTTTTTAAAAAAATCTTAAAGGTAATTAAAATAAGAATAACATTAACGAAAATTTTAGTCCATAAATTAACTTTAAACATTTAAAACATCAGAAAAATTAAAAGTTTTAATTTAATTTAAACGGCTCTCTTCTCAAAAAAATTCCCCTTCTTTTGTAAATTACATTTTAAATTTATTTTTAAAATTGCAGACAAATATGAATTTTTGGGGGGCAAAAAAAGGGTTTTTAAAATTTTCAACAAAATTACAAAAATGGAAAGATTTAAAAAACCCTCTTTAAATTTAATTGGGGGTAAGTTTTAAAGTTTTATGTTTGTAAAAATTTTAAAACCCCAAAATAACAAAAATTTTTTAGAAAAAAATTTTTTTTAATTAAATTTCGAAACATTTTTATACTGAAATCTTAATTCCGTTTTAAAAAACAAATTTCCCGTTCCAAGGTTTTTTCTAAAAAAATTTTCTTAAAATTAATTTAAGTTAACAAATAATAATTTGATAATTTTAAAAACCCAATTAAAAACCCAAAAGTTCTGGAACCATGCTCAAAAAAAAAAGCAAAATCTCCCCGGGAAATTGCTTAAATGTTTTTAAAGGGGCTCGGAGTGATTTTAAAAACATAAAAAAAAGGTTTTTAAAAATACTCGGGGTTCAAAAATCAAAATTTTTAATTGTTGCCGTGTGTGAGTCACTTTAGGCTACCCAGGCCCGGTGTATTGTTTTAGCTTTAGGGCATTTTTTAAAAATTAAAAAGTTTTAAAAAACAAACTGTAAAAAAACACCTTTTTTGGAAGACCCCTTTAATTTCCTTTTTCAAACAAAAAAATATCTTAAAAAAAAAATGTATTTAGGGCCCCTAAACCACCTTGCTTTGAAAGGGAAAAAACAGAAACACAAAAAATGAACTAATTTTCAGATGAATGAAATGCACCTGAAAAATATAGGGCTACCCTTTACAAGAAAGGGGGTACAACTCTACAAAGCAAACTTAAATTTGGGGAAATTGTTTTTTAAAAATTTGTAAAGACATAAAGGGATATGAAAATTTAAAAAATGAGGGAAATTTGATAAAAAAAACAAAAAATAAACAAAAGGGTTTTAAGCATTTGATAAAGAAAAAAAAGTTAAATATTAAAATTAAAACATAAAATATTTTTTAAAAGAGAAAAAATTTTTATGTAAATGCTCATTAAAAAAAAGGTAAATTTTACTTTTAAAAAATTTTGCATTACAAACCTTTAAAAAAAATTTTTTTTTCCTTTTTCAACTACCATCATGAAAAATTCCTTTTTTAAAGGGGAAAGAAAAACAAATACCTCTTTTTTAACTCATGAAATGAATTTTGATTATTTTTTAAACGGGCCCTTCCCTTTTTAAAAAATTTTCCCATGTTTTAAAAAAACAATCAAAACCGCCAGTCAATTACTGATTTTGGCCAAAAAAAAAATGTAAAAAAAATTTTTGGTCTAAAAAAATTGCATGCCCTAACTTACCCCCAAAGAGACTTATGTGTTTTTCTTAACTTTTTTTAATTTGTAATTGACCTGTTTTTTTTTCTCTCAAATTTTTTTTCAAGCAGGCCCAAATAACTCCAAAAAATACTTAAATAAAAAACCCAAAAAATTCACATGATTTTAAAATAAAACGGGGAAAAATTCTTTTTTTTAAAAAAAAAGAATTTTTTAAAAAAATTCCCAAAAACTTTGAAAGGGTGTGTGCTTTGAACAACAGTGCCCCAAAGATCCAAAAAAAACATCTCACAACCAATTGGGGGGGGAATAATTCAATCTTAATAATAATAGAAAAAAGGGAAAAAAATTAAAAATTTTCTTAATGACATCCCCCAAAGGGAAAAAATTTTAATATCAAATTGCGGGGTTTTTTCCTAAATTTTCGGGTTTAAGAAGATATTGTTTTCCTCCAGAAAATTTTTTTCCAAGAATGGGCTCTTTTTAAATGAAAACCTTAAACCCCCTGAATTTTTGTAATGGTTTTTCCCCTGCTGAAATTTTTTGGAAAAAGTCAAATTAAAATTTTTAAAGGGGTTTCCCAAAATTAAAAGATAAAAAAACATTTTAATATACAAACATTTGTAGAGTCTGGTCAAGAGTTTTATAGATGCAGCCCGGGCCCTGATTTTGACTCAAATATTTGGGGTGTGAAAGGTTAAAAACTCACTTCTAGCTGGTTAAGGGTTTTTAAATATTTCTTTCACACAAAATAAAGAGGATTAGGGTAAGGCAAGTTAAAAGATTTAAACCAGATCAATTGCCAACTTTTCTATTATAAGGGCCCTTTTAAGTTTTTAAAAATAGCAGAAAACCATTCTGTCATAAGGGAAAAATCAACTTGGAAGCAAATACCCCAAAATCAAACTTAGCAAGTTTGATGACAGAATTCAAGTTAAAAATAAAAGTTTAAAATTTAGAAAATTTTTTTCTTTAAATTTTTTTTTAAAGGGAATGAAATGGCGGGTGTTGTGGTGTTTTTTTTGGTTTTGGGGGGGTTTTTAACTTTCCACAACGAAAGGCCCAAATGGGGATTTTCCCAAATTTTTACTGGGGGAGAAAGCCCCAATTTCCCCTCTTTTTTTCGGCAAAAAAGGGGCACAAGTCGAATTATTGACATTCTGTAAAAAATGGGTTTTTTGAGTACATATCTTTGGGAAACTCGACCTAGAGAAAGCCCTTTAACTTAATTTTTAAAAAAATTTTTGTTGTTTTTGGTTTGTTTTTAAGTTGGAAACCAACATTTGGGTTATGGAAAATTTTCAGCTTTTTTGGTGCAGGAATTTCCTCGGGGCGTCCCCCCTTTGCATCATTTCAGTTTAAAAACGGGCAAAAAAATTTAAAAAACCCCCAAATTTTTCATGGGTATCTGAATAATTTCCAAACATGAGAGGTAAATTTTTACACATTTAAACTCATAAGGATAAAATTATAAAAAAAATTTGTCAAAAAAAAAAAGTTTTAAAATCCAGTTAAATTTTTTTTTGGGGCATAAATAAGACAAGTACCGCCCAGTTTGTATATTGTGGGGAAAGAATCCAAAGCGGGACTCTAGCTCCAATCATTTGTTTTCATTCTTACTTTGTATAAAATTTTTAAATACGTAATACAAATCCTAAGTCCGCCCATTTTACACTTTTCAAAAAAAAACCCCTGAAAAAAAAAAATTATGTATACAGTCAATATTTTTTTAAAGGCGTCTTTGGGGGAAAAAGAAAATTTTTTTTTTTCTTTTTTCAGCAGAACGGTAAACCCCAAAAATGGATTTTTTTGAAACAAAAACAAGTCTCGAAGCTAGCGGGAAATGTTTTCCCTTTCAAAAATAACCCTAAAGCTGCAACGGTAAAAACCCAAAATGGGGTTAAGGGTAACCCGCTTTGATTTCTTTTGATTTTTACCATTTTGGCAACGGATCCCCCTTTTCAGTTTTTTTCAATTTTTTCTGTTTTAAAATCTTTCAACAATAAAGGTTTTGGAAAATCCTTTTAAAATTAAAAATTTTTTTTAAATTCAAATGAAAAAGTTTACTTTTTTAAAAATTAAATTTAGACAAGCAAGTACACTTTAAAATTCCCTTTGTTATTTTTTTAGATTCAAATTTTGAAATTTTTTGGCCCAACCCTTGGTCTTCATTTGGGAAAATTTTTATCAACTCGGTTTTTCCTTTTTTAAAAACACAAGACAAAAAAATTCTGGAGGGTTTTTTCTGCTTCTCGGGTTTGGTTTTAGTGGTAACCTTTTACCAAAAATTTTATGAGGGATAAACAGGGTTTTCGGGCCTGAAAATGGGAAAATAAAGCAAAAAAATTTAAAGCAATAAAAAAACTTTTTAAAAAAAATTTAAATTTTAAATATATAAGTTTGTTTAAAATTTTTTTTTTAAAAAAACAAATGTTTCTTTTCTTTGCAGGTAGAGGGGGAAAAAAAAAAATATCTTTTTATCCTTTTTCACTTCCTTGGGCTCTTTTTACCCATTTTTTTTGGGCAGAACCCCCTTAGCCCACACCTATTGCTTTATTTTTTATTAGGGCACCAGTCAGAAAAGGGTAAAGAAAAAAGGGCCCTTTAAAGCATTAGATAAAAGAGACTTCTTTTTAAACACAAAAAAAACTTCACCGGGAAAATTTTCAAAAACAAATAAACCCAAACGGAAAGTAAATTTTAATTTTGAACCTCCCCTCCTACACACTCCCTTGACATGTCTGTAAATGGTAAATTTAAGCAAGATGGAAATATTGGCAAATTTTTGCAAAAATTAAACGAAAATAAACTAAAATTTTAAAACTCTGGGGCAAAAATAAAACCCAAACCCTGTCAAAAAAAATGCTACACTTGCACGTTTTGCTTATATTTCCACACGCGAAAATTCTTGTTTTTAATTCGCTAGTTTTTTTTGAAAACCTAAAAATTTCTACTTTATAAATTTACATTAAGTAAAGGGTAAAGTTTTTACTTTTATTTTTTCATGAAATTAAAAATTTTACCTTATTTTTTTTCACAGTTTTTTAAATCGTAGTTACACCTTTTCCGGGCCTTTGACCATTTTAAAAATTTTTATTTTGTTGTTTTACGTTTTCCCCACACTTTCTTCGGGAAATTGAGAAACCCTCATCCCAAATTTCCCACATCATTCCTTTAAAGACAAACAATTGCAAAATAATGTAACAATAAGAGAAAAACAATGTTGATGAAGCCCATAAGCAAAAGCTAATTTTTTGGGGGAAAAATTAAAACTTTTTATATAAATTTAATGCATTTTGTCCCAGGACATTTTTTCAAAACCCGCCCTTTCGCGGGCTAAAAACAGTTCCTTCAGGGAAAAGGGATGAAAAAGGGCACCCGGGATAGCCAGTTGGAAAAAGCAGCGGGAGGGGGTTTTCTGGGGGCCCCGCCCAGACGGCACATTTTTCCCCCTGCAAGGGTTTTTTTTCCAAAAAATTTGGGAAAAGGGGGATCAGTATTTTGTTTTTTGGGAAAAATTAAAACACAAAAATTTTGCAAATTTTGGGAAAAAAAGGGGTTGGGTTTTTAAGGGAAAGAGTTTTTGGATAAAAGAAAATTTTCCTTTGGAAAAAGGCCTTGTTATAGTTTTCTGTTAAAAGGGTTTAAAAAAATAAATGCCCTGTAACATGTTTTAAACACAAATTATGTCTACAATTTTCAAACTGAAAAACATATTAAAAATTTTAATTTTTTTTAGGCTTTTGAAACTCAGTGGAGTTCCCTTTAAAAACAAAGAACATTGGAAAATTTTGGCCTTTTTTTTTTTAAGGGGCAATGTTATGTCAAAATGTTGTTTCCTAGAACTTTCCAAAAAAGATTTTTTAAAAATATTTAAACTTTTTGTATGAAATTTGGGTAAATTAAAAGTTTTAATATACATGTAAAAAAAAAAACATGAAAAAAAATAACACCCTGAACCGTTTCTCCTCTAAAAAACCTCAACAATTCTTTTTTTTTTTTTTTCTTGAAAAACATCCCCCTACTTTTTCCCCCTTTTAACCCTTAAAATTCCCACTGACATATCAATTTCCCTCTATTTGGTAGCTTATTCCTTCTTTTCCTTTTTTTCCCTTTAAAAAACTTTTTTTTTAAAAATTTTTAAAAAAGATTTTTTTTTCCCCTTTTTCATCATTTTTAATTTTTTTTCCACCCCCATTTTTTTTTAACTATTCTCCAATCTTTAGATTTTTCCCTTTAAACAGTCCTCAATTTTAAAAGTTTTTTAGTTTTTTTTTGTAAAAAGGGGAAAATTTTTTTTCTTAAAAATCGGTTTCTTTTTTAAAGCCCCTTTTCTTTTTTAAAATCAGCAAGGTTTTTTTGTTTTGTCACAGTGCAGGACTGGTCCTTTCCGTCGGGCCATCTTCAAAGAATACAGGTGATGTACATTGGGTGTACCTGTCTAATGGTTATGAAAGTTTGAGGTTTGGGTTTTTAAAATTTTTTGACAAAGTCGGGGAAGAACTTCCCTGGTTTTTCTTTCCATTCGCATTTTTCTTTTTTGTTTTCCTGAAAAAAATTACTTTTATAAATCAACATGTTTTTTTTGTATAAACCCATCACAAACGCAACACAAAAGCCCCCAACTCTCAAACAAATTAAAATAAAATCTATAAAGTTTATTTTTCCTATTTTTAAAAAATTTTTTTTAAACAAGAGCACCAAAAAATGGGGCAATATGAAACCCCGTTTTTTTTTAAATTTTTATGAAAGCATAAAATATTAAATGAAAAATTTGGAAAATTCCCGTGATAAAAAAACGGGAGAAATTTTAAAGTCAAGAAAGTCACCCGAAAAGAACCTTTAATATTGCCTTGATCACGGGGGCGTCATGTTTAGTTAACAAATTTAAGCTAGAAGAAACATTAACAATATCACAATGTTTTTTATCCAAAGTATTTTCATAAAAAATTAATCAAAATTAAAGGGAAAAATTTATAAGTAAAGTAAATTTTTGGAAACAAATTTTAACAAATATGAAATGTGATATTTGATCTGGATTTATTTTTTTTTTCAGAAAAAAAAACCTCTGTAACTTTTTAAAGTTTTCATCTAAATATTTTATTTTTAATATTTTTTCCCAATTCTTTTAAATGTGTTTTAAAAAACCTGTTCAGTTTGTCTCTAAAGGTTTGTAACAGCTGAACGGAAAACTTTAGCGGGGTTTTTTGGAAGCTGGAAAAATTTGGGAATTTGTTCTAAAGGTTCTGGTTCCCTGTAAGGAATCGGGAAACCCCCACTTCCTGTTCCCCCTTTAACGGGTTTTTTTGCCCGGGCTCTTTTTTGCCCGGGCTAGGTTTTAAAACTAAAACGGGTCTTTCTTTTTCTCGGGAAAAATAAACATCAGTAAAATAAAATTTATGTCTAAATTTCAGTCCAATTAAAAAAATATATTGAAGATATAAATATTTCTTATTACTCTTAGTATAAGGGTTTTTTATAATCAGTGCTTAAATTTACATTTTTTGGGCACTTGTTATGGTTTTGAAAATTAGCTCCAACGCCCCTAAAATAAATAACGAAGACTTTTAATTACCCTTACATAAAAAAAAAACATTATTTTGAAACAAAACCAAAAAAATTAAAGGGTTTATTTTTAGAATCAAAAAATATTTTTATTGCAAAACCACATTCATTTCTATTTTTTAATTTGAACTCTGTAAAGGAGTAAAAACATTTTTCTACAATCATCTTTTTCCCGGAAAAAAGTTAAAAAAAAAAATTTTTAATGGAGGCTGCTGAATACATATAAATCAAAGTTGCCTGTAACTTTTACATATAACCCCTTTTAAAAAAATTTGTGGATTTTAAAGTTTCCTAAAAATAATCATGGGTTTTTTTTTCTTTAAACCAAAAAATAAATCAATTTATTATCTAAAAAAAATGAACAGGGGAAGGGTAAAGTCTAAAATCACTAGACAAGAAAAAAGCAATTTACCCAAAACAAGTAACTTTTGAGCGTTTTAAAAAATTAAAAAGAAAAAAATGAAATACCTGTTTTTAAAAATTTTTTTCCGGGTTTGGGTTTTGATTTTTCCTTTTTTTTTTTGGTTCAATAAAGAAGCCCTTTTCCCTTTGTCTCCCCTTTTTTTTACAAAAAACCCTAGAGGGCCCGATTTTGTGAGGCTTTCCCTTTAAAACCAAATTTTTTTCAAATTGTTCTTTTGCACAAGTGTGCTTGACCCAAAAGTAAAAAACAAAACCTTTCTTTCTTTTTTTCTTTAGAAATTTTTTGATTTTTTCCCTCAAAAAGGGAAATTTTAATTTTTGGGGCCCCTGATTACCTCCCCTAAAATCAATTTTGACGGTTCCTGGGATGGTGGCCAAAACTGTGGCAATTTTTTTCCCCGGGACCCGAAAAATTGAAACCCATTGGGCCCGGGAAAAAAACTTTTATTGGGGTTTTTTCCCGGCATGTCAAAAACCAAAATTTGACCTGCACTTGGGGTTAACGGGAAAATTGAGGGAATGGGTGGGAAATTTGGGTGTCATCTGTTAGCCTTAATCACATAAATCAGGGAAAAAAGATTTTTGGTTTTTTTTTTAAATTTTTCGTTAAAAATCAAATGATCTGAAAAATTTTGGCATACAAAACATACAGGTTTTAAAGCAAATTAAAAAAGAAATTTAAAATTTATTGGGAAAATTTCCTTGTTCTAGAAAATAGAAAAAAATGAAAGCTTTAAAAAAAGGGCTTAATTTAAAAAAAACTCCATAAAAAGGTTTAAAAACCTAAATCATTAAATTTTTAAATTTTTTGCAAGATCGAACCCCCGAGGCACTAAAAAAAAAGGAAGACATGAAAAAAAAATTTTATGTATCTTTCACCGGGTGCCCGACAGACCAGAAAATCTAGCCTTTTTAGGGGAAAGATTTACGGAGGTAACGGGGGCTCTTCCCCAAATTTCCGCTAAACCGTTACCCCGAGAGGTGATTTTGTAGAAATTCCTGTCGCACCCACAAACCGGGGTTTTTATTTTTCCTTGTTTTCATATTACATTTAAATTAAATTTTTTAAAAACAGAAAAATTGAAAAGATATTTCATTACACCCCTTTTTTTTTGGGGAAAGCGATGAAATTAAAAAACTTTTTTATTACAGTTAAAAGACTCATCCCCAAGAAAGCAATTCATTCATAAAGGGGGCGCTGGGGAAAGACGCATTTTAAGCATGTGGGTTGTCTTACATGGGGGATGTTTAAAACCCCGGGTTTTTTAGCAAAAGGTGTAAAAGGTAGATAATTGTTGATAAATGCAAGGAAATTAAGAAATTAAAAAAAAGCGTGACATGCAGCATGCTGTAAAAGAAGCTTTTAAACATAAATCCTGCGTTCGTAACGATCCTTTTATTACAGCTAGGGGTATTTCCCTTTGGGGGTTTGCTACCCCTTTTTACTGTTGGGGCCCCGTCCCCATTGTCTCGTCAAGAGATCAGCTCTTTTGCCTTTAAAAAATTGAAAAGGAACAGAAATACAAAAAAAAAACAAGATATTTTTGCATTTGCACTTTCAGTGTACATGGTGTAGGGCGCAGTTCTAAGTAAAAGTCTTCTCTAAAGTTTTTTTTTTAAATTTTTTTTTCAACTTATTTAGTTATTTTTTTTTCAAAAATCCTTTTAAAAAATTTTTTAATGGAATTTAATTTTTTAAATTTACCGTGGGAGCGTTACAGACAATTAAGACAAAGACACAATAAATTTTTTTTGAAAAGGTTTTTAAAAAAAATGCCGAACGACTGGTTGGGATTACCATTTTCCCCTTTTCATGGAGTTTTAACAAAAGTTTTTAAAAAAAAAAATACATTTCTGGGTTGGGGGGATAAATTCGGCTTTTATTTAAAATCGGCTTTTTAATTAAATGAGTTTTCGGAAATTTTAATCTAATCAAGCTCACCATCCCCATAAAATCGCTGGAATTCCGACAAAAATCTGGGGAATTTTTTTAATTTGGTAAGGTATTAAAAAAAAAAAACAGACTTTTTCCTGTTTTTTTTACAAACATGCCATAAAAGACGGGGAAACCCCTTGTTGTTTCGCTTGCAGCAAATGCTTTATTTTTAGGTTTCCCCCAGGGGTAAAATTTTTTAATTTACACAACCCCTAAGGTGACGGGCGTTTTTATACATTTTTTAGATGAATTTAAAACTCATTTTTTTCTTGCTATTTGAAAAAAGGCCCCCGATTTTTACAATTGTTCTTTTTGTGGGGAAAGGAAATTTTTAAAACTGAGTTAAATTTTTCCTTTTTAGTTAGGGGAAGTTGAATACGGGTTTTCCGGTTTAAAATTT